>NC_068409.1:24092625-24132625 GCF_023724105.1 Carassius gibelio | reverse complement strand
TGGCCTCTCCTCTGATCTCCACCACCGCATTGCTGCAGCCTCGAAGTTCAAAGCAATATTGATGCCTGAACTAGTCACAAGACCTTATTAAAGGATGCTGAACCATCACCTGCTTCAATGACTGGTTACCTCTGCAATAATGAGAACCTTATGACGCTGAGAACAGGATCAAACTCTGACTTGAAAGGTGAAGCATAAATTGCTGCTCTTTTGCATCATGTTTTTCCCGGTCACATGATTATTTCTGTGAGACAAAACCATCACGGTGACCACGTTATGGTGTGCTAGTCTTAAACCACACGGTTCCTCCTTGAATCTTTTTCCCCACAAAAGTCTTCTAGTTGCCAACAAACTGGCCCGAGAGCGGACAGGAAGACGCATTGTGACAGACGAGGACGGAGCGGCTCAGTCAGGCTACCACAGTCCCACACTGTGCTGCGGTTGAATAGGTTTAATTCTGCAATAACATAATCGGCATGCTGCGATATTTCAAAGCTGATTCAAGCTGAACGTTTATTTATGGACCTGTCAGGACTTTTGATATCCACTCCTCCTTTGTCAAAACCTCCCACTGCTCAGAGGAAAGCTTGGCTCTGGAACGCTGCTCGAGGACCACAAGGCATTCTTGCCTCGGATGAATGAAATCCTCCTATTCTGCGGTTTTTAGCCAGCCATATGGCATGTAAAGCTACCCTTGTGGGACTCGTGTTGTGGTCTGTTGTCTAATGCTTCCATCAGAATAAACATTCTGACCATCTCCAACTTCAAAAACACACTGAAATTAATTCCTACGTCTCAAGGACTGGCAAACCAATACCCACTTTTTAAGGCACCGTGCCTTATTCCTTTTTTTTCTTTCTTGCTCCCCATCATTGATTCTCATGTCAGCCATTCATATGCGTCACATTGAGAAGAATTCAACGCATTCAGATTTCCTTAAAGTACATAAGGTATAAAGCTAGACGTTAAATCAATTTGCAAAATGATCCGTTACAAGCACCACAAAAGGAATAATGCCTTATACACAGAGGCACACACACTCACTCATTCTGAGACAGTCTCTAATCCAGCGATTGGTTTTACCTTATCACAGAACTTAAAGGAGTGTACTCTTCTAAGCTGCCGGATTGAACCTCTGTTCGATACAGGTTTGCAAAACTGAATCTGTTGAGCCGCAAAGATTTGATATGGGTATTTAAAGCTCTGCGTGGTATTAACCGAGAGCACAACAAATAGCCTCCTTTAAACCAACTCTCTCTACCCTGACCAGCCTGGATGCAAATGAAACTAAGCTCATAGTGGATTGAGGAGGTCGACAGAAGGGAGATGGGACTTATAACGTGCGTGTACGCACATCTGTAGCCATGATGAAGTGCGTGACCCTTGGAAGAGCCCTGTGACAACTGTGTTACCATGGAGTCCTATCCGTCCCTGTCGCCCCATGGCAGTGTGTTTTCCTGCCTCCTTCCATCTGCCTCTCTGCTCATGTTAAAGACCTCAGCTTCCAGGCTAGCTCGAAAGGGAAAGAGCCTTGTAAAATTAGACATTTATGTTGTTTCCTCCTCAACAAATATCGTATTAACATAGTCTAGAATCTCATAGACACAAAGGCACATCATTCTAAGTTATCTTGCTCCACCATAACACATTTAGCTCTCCTACACACCGAACTCTTTCAAACTCTGATAGCGGCCGGCTAAGTGAAACTGCACATAAAACAAGCTCCTCTCATAAATTCATTACGCTTGTGCAAACTCTCCTGAGTTATCACAGTGTACGTCAGGTCCGTCTCTGCATATCGTCTGTGGAATATTGCACTACGGAGACATTATTTGTCAGATTTAGCACAAACCTAAAATCCCTGCGGCTGACTGCATATTTCAAAAGATGGAACTGAAATGAAATTGAAAGCATGTTGACAAAGGAAGACTGCAGATGAGAGTGGGAGAAAGGGAGTGAGATGCAGAAAGAGACGGTCTCTGGATATGTCAGATTATGTGACGTGATAATAGAAAACACTCAGTGGTGTGTCCAGTGTTACGGGTGCCAGCAGATGTTTTCTTAGACTGCGGTGTCAGTGCTGCTTATTCAGATGCGTTCCAGCACCTCGACGGTGCGGAGAGATAGGATAATTCACCGTTCCTGATGTCTATTTGCAGTGGCCGACTCTCAAATGGCAGACTTGGGTTCGAAAATCATCCCTGGTATACACATTTGGCACTGCTTTAATCAATTTCAGATATCCCGTGCTGGCTTATATGCACACACTCACACACCTAAATTAGCAAAAGCATGCAAATTCTCTTCTGTCTTTGAGATCCTAGTTACGAAATGCGATCAAATGTATTATTATTAAAAAGTCAATACCATCTACAATTATAGGTCAACAGATTTCATTGTAGCCCATGGCATAAAGAAACAATTAAATATGAAAATAAATCAAATAAACATTTTTTGAAATATTTTGAAATATAACTAGCTGAGAAGGTGCGATTTGGTTACATACATACGAGTGTGTTCGAGCGTGTGTGTGTATGCATGAAAAGAGAAAAGACGGCAGGGTAGTTCTTCTCTCTTGGGTGTGGTGAGCTTTATGGCTTTGGCGTACAACTTTAAAGACTCCTGAGCCTTCAAATCCATGGATATACTCTTAAACCACCGGGGAGGCCTATTGTTTCAAATGCCTTCCCAATCAGCTTGCCAAACTCCACATACGTACACACACTAATACAGACTCATTCTTCTTCTTCTTCTTCTTCTTCTTCTTCTCTCTCATTACACGACTGGGGCGTGTACGAGGCAGGTTTGGGCGGCACCTTGTCTCTATATGCACTAGCCCTCACAGTAATTATTTTCAGACAATTACTTGTAGGAACTGAAAGATTACTGGAGAATGAGAACCAAGCCTTTGGACGAATCTTTAGTTTGCTAATTAGGCTTCAGAAGATTAGAAGAAATGTATATTTATATTTTTCATTTGATTGGAATTAAGCGCAGTGTTAAATAGGGAATCCTAGCATCTTTTTTTTTTTTTTAGTTTTTGTATTCTTTATGAGCTACGTCTATGGATTTTGGATTTTGTTTGTGTGTGTGAGTGTATTCCACGTTTGAGAAACTTTGCAGCCTTGACATCATGCTTTTCATTCTTTCATTCTTTCATCTTTTTTTTTTTTTTTTTTTTTTTTTTTTTTTGCTGTGTGGGCAGATCTACCCTTCACGTCAAAACCTAAACCTTTTCATTAATCTTTCATCAGCCGTTATTTAGACTGTCTCCTAGTAAAAGGTTGTATTTTTCCTGGTGTGGGAAGCTGACATAACATGCATGGTTGCAAATCTGTTCTGTACTTGAGGAAAATGCGGCCTTCATTTAACTTCATGAATTGATGGTTAAAAAAATCTAGTTAAAAGAAATCATACTCTTATAGTTTAATATAATATAGTTTTAGAATTCCTCTTTTCATTAAATTATATACATAGATCATTTGCTAAAAAACACATACATTGTTGTTTTTGGTTTTTAACAATTCTCAAAAATCATGTTTTTTCATTGTGCATTCGAATTAATCTCAATCAAACTGTAGTTGGGTTATTCTGACCAGGTTAAAAATACAGCTAAGTTATAATAAAAACATGATAACATAAAAAAAACATGTTTTTGCAAATAAACTCTTCATATATACAATAGTGTGCATGTGTCTATTTATATATAAATAATATATATACACACACATACTATTTTTATTTTATTATTTTTCATACACGTCTAAGTCCTCCTGATATATTTCAAATGCCAAACATTTCAAAAGCATTTTAACATTCTGTGTCATGTCAGACCAATTTCACTGTAATATGTCTCCCTTGGTGCTCGCTCTGAAATCAAATGAACGGTGCGAGCAAAGGAAACCGAGCAATACATATTGAGGTGGATTGGAGCGGATTAGTCTAGGTCAGTTTAAGCCGCATTATAACGTCCTCATCTCATATACCTGTGAATTGCTCTGTTCCACTGTCACACTCAAATACTCCATAGCTCTATTTCTGTAGCCAGTATTGGCCAGGGGCAAATGTCAGTCATGAGTGAGTGGTTTCACGTAGTCTGAGGGGTAATTTATTTCACCTAACATGTGGTGTGGCAAGCTGGCGTTCTGCTTGGCTTTTAGTGAAAAATATTACATCCTTCTTTTAAGTGCCTGCCTGCCAAAGGATTCAGAAGCACACGCTTTAGTTGTTTTGGTGAATCCCTGGCACATAGTATGTGGGTCTGTAAAATACAGGAGCTGTGGTCCTTAATATGCACGGGGAGCTCACTCGCTGACGTGGATCAGTGGATTTTATTTTACACAATAAAAAAATAAAAAAGGGATAAACTGATTCAGACTGAAATGATCAGAAGGTTTAATGAACATATAGTCAGCTGTCTGAAAAAGGAGCAAATTAGTTTGAGTAGAAACAAATGTTCAGAGCCCTTTAGGTCCCCTTAATCTGATATTGTCTACAGCTTACCTGTCTTATTGTCCATAATTACCTCTAATGGACTCGCAGACACTCGGCAAGCCCAGCTTTAGGGTGTGGGTGAGATTTGAGCAGTTCATTGTTTCAAGAGTTGGAATGTTGCTTCATTTGTGGCTTTTGTTTGCCTAGACGGCAAGACCACCACCTTCCTCATAGCCATTTGTAAACATTAGACTCGACTCTTCTTTAGATGCTTTTATTAAGTGATCCTTAAAATGTAGTTTGCCGTTTTGCAATAATTTGCAGTGATTACAGTTATCCACAAGCGATCTTGGTTGCTTTTGTCTAATTTTAATTATTTATATATTTATTTCAAATTGGTAGCTGTGGCTGTTCCAGAGGGAAACACAAACAGGGGATAGCCAAAGTCTTTTCTAGGTCAGTTTATACTCTAAAAGAGCCACTGACACAATTCTGGCTTTCAGACAGAATGCAGTGCCACACAATATTAAGATTTATTGCAGGACAGTGAGCCAAGATGTTTTAGGATGAAAATAATTCAGTTCTCAAAATATCCATTCCCAGAAATCAAATTAAGGTTCTGTGAATTTAGATATTTTGTCACAAATTTCTAAAGTATACCATCTTAAAAAAAAAAAGTGCTTTTTATGTTTTAATATATAAATAGCCTTTTTTCTTCTTCTTCATTGGAATGAGAACTATGATTTACCATCTGGTGAACAATAACAAATGAAAAACATTTAGTTTAAGAATTTATTTTCTAATTGTGTTTGAATAAATGCAATACATTTAAAATGTCATTTCAAATGTTACATAATTGCTGAATTTTTCTTATTTGTAAAAACAAGAATAACATAATATTTAGGAGTTTTGAAATTTGTCAGAAATTGTCAGTTGGTTGTTTCAGCCCAAACATTAAATGTTCAGCATGTTTGTGTTTCTTTTTGAAATAATCTATCTAATTGTGGTGCAACTAAATTATATGTAGAAATAATAATAATACAAATTACAATTTATTATTATTATTATTATTATTATTATTATTATTATTATTATTATTGTGAAGGTTTTTATAAATCACGAGAAGTGCAAATATTGCATGCATACCAAATTTAGACGGTTTTGGTAAATTTAAATCTAAAATCTTAGACTTCATGTTATCATCCAATCCATAACGTTAAATTAACTCTTGGATTGCCCCTAATAATAATAATAATAACAGTTGTAAAAGTTCCTGATCACTCAGAATCGTACTCTCTTGTTTTACAGACAGTCAAATAGGCTGCTGTTTGATTAACTCAAAACTGAGATGAAAATACGCAGGATAGCTGTGCGAGACCCCTTCAGAAGGCGCGATGTGCCCTCTGCTGGACAAATGGTCACACGCTATAACCTCACAGCTTTAATTGCTTGGGAAACATCGGACAGAAGTGCTCTCCAGAACATCATAATCAATTAAATAAACACAACACATGTGGCGCAGCAAGTGCCGCGTAATGGCCACATTAAACTTGCGACAAGACCAACAAGTATGATAGGCTGCAAGTGTTCCATTTAAAATAAAACATTCAGATAGATAGATAGATAGATAGATAGATAGATAGATAGATAGATAGATAGATAGATAGATAGATAGATAGATAGATAGATAGATAGATAGATATTTCAGTTCCTTAGATTGCATGCATTTAGAAAAACTATCCGTCTTCACAAGCTTGGAAATTGTCTGTTTTGTCATGAAGGCTTATAACGGATCTCTGCTGCATTTAATCACAATTTTCTCTGTGAAATAATTCTTAATAGTCACAGGGGATATTGTTCCAGCTTAACGGACAGGTGTCAGTAAAGCACCGACTGAGTTGAAGTTATATTTGATTAAAGCAGAGCATCCGTAGCGCAGCGTCACACGAATTTCCTCTCCATCGCTCTGCGTCGAGTCTTTTCTCATCGTCTCTGGACTTAAGTGTAGGCCACTTAACTATCTAAGCTTCTGCAGTGATCAGTCCATTTATCTGGGATTATTGCAGTGAATTTACTGTTTGGTTTCCTTCCAGCACCCAAATGTCAAGTCCAAAGTCATGTGTGCAGTAGCTTTACCGCGCAAGAGCCGCGCAGATCCCCCGAAAGCTGGTAGCAGTTGATCTTTGGATAGAGCATGAAAATAAATAAATCCTCTTTAGCAGATCAATATTCATCCCCTTTAATGCGGGAAGTGAAACTGCTGGATTTGAGCTGGTAATTCTGATGAACAGCTAATCGTTGAAAAACAAGCAGGAGGGCTTTGCCATCCACAGCAGATACTTACGCATGAGGAGATGTGTAAGAGAAGCACATCATCTGGCCTCCAAGAAAAAAAAAAGAATCAAATGATCGAAAGTATGTGTAATTCTCACCCTTCAATTAAGAATTGGGTGCTTTTATTAAGGAAACTGCTCCACTCGTTTAACTTTTAAATTAAGAAAGAATACGTAGGCCTATTACGTACTTGATGGATTCATGAAAAAAAAAAATGATCGAAAAAAGTTCGTTCATTTACTTTTATATATAATATGTAATAGATTATAAATTCTAAGTGATAATATATGTTTATTATAAACTGATTAAATGGTAGTAGAATGTAGATTGATACATGGTTAGCAAAAAAAATAAAATAAAAAAAATAAAAAATTCCTGGTGACAAATATTTGTAAAATTAATGTTTAACTTTTTTTAATGTAGTATGCATTAATTATAATTATACTCAGCTATTATTGTACATTAATATGTTTTTGTAATATTTCATGTTTATTATGATTTATGAACGTGACATCTCACAGAGGTGCTTAGAAAAATAAAGAATAAGGCTAATGAGCATTTTCACTGAAAACTGAACATAAGACATACAGTATATATATATATATATATATATATATATATATATATATATATATATATATATATATATATATATATATATATATATTGTATATGTCTTATGTTCACTTATGTTCAGTTTTCAGTGAAAATGCTCATTAGCCTTATTCTTTATTTTTCTAAACACCTCTGTGAGATGTTTTGTAAAAAATATTCTTTTATAAGTTGTTACAGTTTGAAATATTGCGTCCCTGAACTTTTGGCTTCAATGAGGAACATCACCTGAGGTTTTGCTCTTTCTCTTTTTTTTTCCCTTTCCTTTTTTTTCTTTATTAAACAGATTTACATCACAGGTTGTGACTAGGAATAGCAGGCCCAAGTCTACATACCAAGTCTGCAGAAATCTCTGTGTTCTGTTAGTGAGTGCACAGCACATTGTGATTGATGGCCCCAAGATGTGTCGTAACTCAACAAATAAATAAATAAGTGCTCCTCTTAAAAAAACGCCTGGATTTTGCCTTTAAAATATGATGGTTGTTATCTCCAATTCTGTTGTTTTGAGTTTTGTGGATAGTTCTCATTTAATGCTGAGAGTGTTTTGTTTGCTTAGCTCAATCATGATTTTATGAAGACAGTTCATTGGCCTGTCTGTAATCAATTAATTTTTGATTATGCAAAATCCACTGTGTGTAGACACAGTAGCCTCTGCATTTAATATATGGCTCGGAAACACCCGTGTTCTAAATCACAGCATACCAAAATGGTGTTTGCCACTTTTTGCCCACCATACCAGTTGTTGAAGTGCATCACAAAGCTGGTCACAACAGTTCTGGTTGGTGCGCCACACCCTTGTGAATGATGACTGGTACATGTCCTTCAGTAAGTCACTGGTATCTTTGCTTACCGAAATGAATTATCCTGTTGAGAGTTTGTGAATGGCTTTGTGTGGTCTCTATGGGTTTGAGTCTGTCACTTGCAAAAGAAAGTCAGCATCAAATAAACTGCATGGGGACCACATGCTGAAAAGCCACAGGGAGAAAGAAAAGAACAGAGACACAGGCTATTGGTACCAGAATGCTTAGATGGGATGTTTACCAAGACTCTCTGAGTCTGGCACACATTACTACTGGGAGGAGCGAGGGAGAATGAAAGAAACAAAAACTGGGAGAAAAGGATATTTGCCTTTTTTCCTTTCACTATTTTGCCTTTAGCAAACACCACCAAGTGTTTAAATAAACATGAGCAAAGTGTTTATTTCCATCTCAGTGTGGTGGGCTGTCCAGAAAGAGGTATGTCGTAACAGGAATGTCACTCGGATGGTTTTCTACTGAAAGTGAATAAGGATTTAAGATAATGTTGATCATTCTCAGGATTCTGAGAGATAACAATTGAAAAAACTTGCTCTTCTTGCCTTCATGTGTTCATCTTGTTTATATCCTGTAGGTGTAATCATATTTTAATGACTTAAGGTGTCTAATATTTCCTATATGAAAAACTATCCAGGTTATTTTCTTTTCCATGTTCTTGCAATCAATGACCACAAGAGGGGGCCTGAAGTGAGGAAAACCTCATATGGTTTCTGAGATTCAAAGTCATTTATTATGGGACCCCCCTCTTTCTTTTTCTAAGTGGAGTGTTAATAGTTTTATTTATTAACCTGAAAATGCAATACATCTGCATAATAATTTCCCATTTCAAGTATGAATAGTACTAATAAACATTTTAAGTGACAAATAAACTTCTATTAACTGACAATATGTTTCAATGAAATCATTCATCACATTGGTTATACTGCAATTTACATTATTCTGCCTCATTGACTAAAATAGTTTAAAGCACTTTTCATATAAAAAAGAAATAAAAATAATAATAATAAAATTAACAAGAAGTACACATTTATCAAACAATAAAATGTAAGTATTTTTATTTTATTTTATTTTTTTATTTTACATTTTTGAAAAAAAATATACGTTACATTTGTTACAAGGTTCAATGATCATTAACAAGTCTTGTTTATTAAATAATTCTATAATACTTTGGTGTTTGGTTGCCGGTATATTATGTTTGTGTCTCAGTCCTGTTAGTGGTCAGCTGTAAAGAGCACACCTGACCACTAGAGACTGACCTAAGAGCATTATTTCCCACTAGTTGTATAGAAAAGTAGACTATTTTAAATTCTTGTTGTCAAAACACTCTGAAAAGTGGTGTTTGTTGAGCACTGCACAGGGCAAGAACAGCTGTGGATTCGCATCTGTCCAGTCTCAAAACAATTAGCAGATACATTTAAGTGAATTATATTTTAGTATCCCATATTTCTCACCCTTAAGCCAGTGATTCCAAACCATGGGTACATGACCCTCTCCAGATCAAGATATATGAAATTATTGTTGTTGTTATTGTTGGTAGCTTTGTGTTCCACTCATCTACTTCCACATTATACTGCTAATCTAAAGCACGGCTATCAAATGAAGCTGATACTCAGCGGCCGGTGGTACAGTATTATGCACACTTTGTCTGGTGTGAACTTTGGAATTACTCTCCCTAATCTTATCTTTCCCCCCACTGCTCCGAGTCAGGCCCCTTCAAGGTCAATGGCAGCTTGTTTGACACACTGCACTACTGTGGTTCACTTTGCTTCATCCAAAACTTGACAAACTGCTCAAACACTATAGCATGAAAGTATGGGGTCATTAACATATATGACAGTAGAGGCATTCATAATGTTAATTTCTTTTTTCCCTGAAAATAAATAAATAAATAAATAAATTAATTAATTAATACAAAAAATGTTGCATGAGAAGTGTATCAGCATATTAGAATGATTTCTGAAGGATCTTGTATCACTCTAGACTGAAGTGACAGCTGAGGGAAATCCAGCTTTATCATCACAGCAATAAATTATATTTAAATAGAAAAGATGTATTTTTACATTGCAATTGCATTTCACAATATTGTTGTATTTTATTCTATTTTTTAACAAGTAAATGCAGCCTTAGGTAGCCTACACAAAATCATACTGACACCAAACTTTTTAATGATAGTATACATAAACCAAATATTATATATATATATATATATATATATATATATATATATATATATATATATATATATATATATATATATATATATATATATATATATATATATATTAGTGCTGTCAATCGATTAAAAAAAATTAACTAATTAATCGCACAATTTTTTAAAATTAATCGCGATTAATCGCGATTAATCGCAATTAAAAGACTGAAACTTTTTGGATATGTAAATGTAAAATGTAAATAATTAATGTAAACTCAAGACAAAGAAACTATTTAAATTCAAAATATGATTGTTTATTGTAATTTCTGTTTAACTTGTAACACAGATTTTCTCATGTACCTACAACATACCTGCAATAAACCATCAATATCCTCCAAATTAACTGTTGGCTTGAAAGCCATATTTATTACAGAAATAAAAACACAGGCATGTAAGTATCATTTGAATTTCAAAACAATCAATGCCAATAAAAAACAAAAATGATTTCCATGTTGAATTCTAAGTGGACTGCAAAAAAAATTGGCAGTGCTTTAAGTGGGCCTGTACGCACCAGTACTCAGTACCGCCACTTCCAAATATAGCTCTTGAGCGTACCGCCACTTCTCCGTGCGCCCAGAACGTGCTTGTAGCGTACCGGTACGCTCATTTGGACATCTGTTTTAATAGAGGTTTTAATCTTTTACCTGCACTGCCGATTTTCAGAGCGCCCTTCCCTTTGCAAGCTTCCTAATTCATCCCACCCAGAGCAGAAACTACATTACCCATTCACCCTTAAATTATACAAGTGAATAGCGCATGTGTCGCTTTTCCCACTGTTAAGTGTCAACAACTCAACGTGGCCGGAGAAGGTGTGTGAAACTCGTTGTGAGTTATACTAAAGCAAAATCTTGAGTATTTATTGTCTGATAAACATTACAAACTGTCTGCGGAGGTTGAGTCGTCCTGCAGCCCCCGCTGGCTGTTCATTGGCTGCAGCATCTTTTTTCTAAGTTCTAAAAAAATACCGTAGACGGAAAGGCACAAATTTAGATATTCATTTATCTAATTAATCTATAGCCTATGCACAAAGACAATATGATCTTTTTGTCCCCTTTTTGTTTTAAAGCTTGATGAAGCGAGAGAGCGCAAGTTGCTGCAGCTGCGAGGAGGACAGTGATGCACGCGCACAGGAGTGATTGACAGTTCGCGGCACTGTGTACAAAAAATACTCCGCTACACAATTATTTCGTTATTTTAAGCTTATTAACGTTAGCGTTACAGAAAGGTCTGATTCACGCACTGTTACAGTCATTGTTTTTTTTTTTTTTTTTTTTTTAAACAATGATATTTGAGTTCATGATTTTAATGTTGCTGTTTCTTGTGGCAGACTAAATGAAGAGTAATGTTTCTTGTGGCAGACTGAAGAGTAATCCGGCAGAGTTTTATACTGAAACTTTCCGTCTAAAAGTCCTTCCTTGGTCTTATCCATATTTCTTTGCACGTTGAACACACATAGGCCACAACTGGAAATAAAAAAAACTGCAACCGCGTTAATTGCGTTATTTTTTTTTAACGCGTTAAATATTTCAAATTAATCGAATGCGTTAACGCGCTAATTTTGACAGCACTAATATATATATATATATATATATATATATATATATATATATATATATATATATATATATATATATATATATATATATATATATATATATATATAATTAAAATTATTAAAATAACAGTTTACCATGATTCAGGCTCAGATTTCTTTGCTGTTTGTTGCAGTTGTTTACAATTATTTAATTCCTAGCATGTTATTTATAGTAATAGTTAAATATTTTGACTTATTCCAATTGTTCAACATTTTTAATCTTAGATTTATAGATTGAACTATATCCATTATGTTTTGTGGTCTGTAGGTCTAAGTTTCAGTGGGTGGGATTTAAAAGTGAATGGAACAAGTGTTTATCTAAACTGACCAATAGGACATGAGCAAACTAGATAGAATGGATTGTATTGGAGCACTTGAATCATAGTAAGAGTCATAGAAATAGACAGATGAATGGCTCACATGGCTCCATGTGGTATGTTACCAGCCAGAACCAGATCGCTGCTTTGATTTATACAGTTTTCTTAAAAAGCATGCAAACCTAGTAGTGAGACAATGATAGTGACCTAAGCTCTCAGCGGTTGGTTTAATGTTTCGTTATCTCTGTGTTGATTGTATTATTATATGTAAATGATATTTTTTTTATTTGCATGTAGCTCTTTTGTAGAGTGCAAAAAGTTGAACATTTTGTAAGGAAGTGATAAATGGATGCGTTGTGTGTGTTAGCTGTCAGGTTGATGGCATATTTGGAAAACAAACCTGGAATCTGTCTGTTTCATTCAGTCACACTAAGACCTGACAGAAAGCTTGTCGTGCAGTGATAACGATGTCATCGGTCAGCCTCCTAACAGTTTAGACCCTGTCCAGTTAGCAGGGGTGAGACAGTACATCTGTAGTCTTATCAAAGACTGTCCACACGTTGAAGCCGAACACAACACCTCTCACATCCAGCAAATACCTCAGGCAAACCTGAGGTGGTCACCAGTATTTTTAATTCATGCAATGTTAAATCATTGAATTACTTTTTAAACCTCTTTATACATGGCTTTTATTTTTAAATCCATTTTTATTTCCAGAAAAATGCGAACATGTATTTTAAGCTTGAGTATTTTGCGGTCATTACTAATGCAGTGTTAATGTGCTATCTCAGTTCAGTCTAAAAGTAGTTTGAGATACACTATGTCATATATATATGATGAATGCATTTGACAAACTTTATAATAAAGACTTGTTTACACAAGATTTTTAAAATCTATTTTAAATAAATGCATTTTTTATTATAAAATAAAATAAAATAAAATAAAAATAAGCACCTGTTTTCAACTTAATAAGAAGTGGTTCATGTGCTTCAGATCTTCAGAAGATTGGAGTAATTGCTGCTGAACATTCATCTTTGCCATCACAAGAATAACTTACATTTTAAAATATATTTTCAATTGTAATAATATTTCACAGTATTACTGTTTTACTGTATTTTTAACCAATAAATGCACCCTTGGTGAGCATAAGAAGCTCACTAGAAAACCTTTGAATGGTATGTGGTGCATTTCTTTGAACAAGCCGTTTAAATTGTAAAATTAAGTAAATACACAATGAATTTATTGATGTTTGAGTGTTTGTCAGAGAGGAGCTGAGTAGAAGAGTGAACCACAGAGAGAGAAAACTGCTCTTATCTGTATCTTAGTGATTAGTGAGTTGGTGTGGGTGCCAAAATGGGCTGTGTGTGTGTATTCCATTGATATTCCAGTGCTGGACAGTCTTAGATGGGGTCAAAGCTTGGAATGTGGCCCCTCTTATCAGTAAGAGAGAGAGAGGGAGAAAGAAAAAGGGCAGCAGCACAGACATTCCCCTATCCTTCATCCTTACCACTTTAAAGCCATCATTGGTACCACTTCCAAAAATTGTAATATACTCTGCCAAGACCCACAAAGTCTTTCAAATTTTAAACTCACATAAGTGAAGTCATTAGGTTGACATTACCATTAGCCCTCATGTGATACTCCCTGACACAAACTCTGACCTCATTATTCATAGATTTTGAGGAATTAATGCTGGTAAACAACATAAACTGTTTACTAGAAAGACTGGAATCATTTATTGGAACCAGTTTCTGTTCTTGCATATAGAAGCTTCATAGTAAGTGGAGAGTTAATGTTGAGCTATCCCAATCCGATTCCATGGAAAACTCATAAATTTAAATATGGAATTGGTATTCCAAGTAGTATTGCGCATGTGTTTATCAGAAACAGCTAATAGACAAGACACTGCATTCAGAATTCTTTTTTTTTTTTTTTTCAATGACGTCAATAAAACCTAAACCACAAAAGGCTACCGACCAAAACTAATTCTCTGAGCTCGATGCTCAAAATCTCTGTGTATACTCAATCAGCTGCGAAGCTCATCCCTGTTCTTCTAGTCTTCAGCTCTCGGGCCATTGTTCATCCCGTAATCCTATGTTTCACCCACAAACTTGCAAGCTCCTCCTGCCCCATGCCATTGCTAGCCAATGATGGTCTCCATTGGTGGCCTTAAGGAAGCCAATTAGAGCCGTCATGCTGGAAGACTGCACCATTGACTCCAGCCAATATGGAAGTCCGTCGAGTGATGTAGCGGGCATCTGCATCTCCTGCGGTCAGTCAGGTGACCCCTGTGCACAAAGGCAGCACACCAACTGAGTGAGATTAATAAAACCCCCATCTAGTCAGACAGCACTGGACAGGCCACACATGCTCAGCTCTGACGCCTCAGCGGGTGTTGAGGGGCAATACAAAAATCTGTGTTTGTGTGTTAGAGAGGATTAAATCTCAAAGCATCTAGACAGAAAGCCTGCTTTTAGAAACTCTGTGGCAATTTCCTGAGAAAGGGGAGGAAGGTAAGCTGCTCTCAGACATATACAAGCACCAGAGTTAGTGTCTGGACAGACTTACAGAAAAACTGATGGAGAAGAGCCAATGTAAATCCATTCATGGTCATATTTTCAAAGTAAAAACATGTCAATCCACACCCACTGTTTAAACCCCACACTAATGAACATCTCAAATCACACATTTCTTTAGGAAAGATGCGACATGAAGGGAAAAATCCATTAATGTTACATGACAAAAATAGTTAGGGTATGAAAACATGTGGTTAGGTGTCGATCTCATGGATCTTTGTCTTCCCAAAGGATCCAAGCCTCCAGAGATATATGTCATTACATCACACACTTGCAATGGAGCTTTTGCACACTGCCTGTATTCACTTAATCTTGGTGTGCCATCCAAGATGCTCAGTCAATCCCAGACATATATTGGGCTTCAAAGTAGAACGTAAAATAAATAAATTGTAAGTAAAAATAAATTGTTTTAAGAGTTTTAAAATAAGTATTGTAACCACATTTGATCATAATGCAATGAAAACAGTGATATTGTGAAATATTATTACAATTTAATTAATTACATTATCAATAATTATTGATTAAATAAAAATGCAATTCATTACTGTGATGGCAAAGCTGAATTTTGGCATTGTTACTCCAGTCTAACTATTCAGTGTCACATGGTCCACTGAAATTGTACTGATATGCTGATTTGATATGCTGATTAATATATTTATTTATTTTCTCTGAATAAAATTATTAATCTAAATTTCTTTCAAATAATAATAAAATCGTACTAACATAAGTTGTTAGTGTTCACAGAGATAATAACAGAAGTTCCCATAAACCTTGTGCTGTAAAGCTATTGATTAGGATACAGTATTTATTAATTTCTTGTAATGGTATTGGTGTATTTGTAATTTATTATTGAATTTAGGATGTTTTGTCATGAATAAGAAATGTCTAGCTCACTGATTAAATAAGCACATTTGTGACAGTGATCATACAGATGGTCAGAGGGACAAACTACAAATTTTACTTAAAACTTTATGCCAATAATATAATTTGTATTTAAATAATAATAAATAGAAGGGGTCTCAGACTTTTGGGCCCCATTTTAAGTACACGCCAGCATACACACATCCCCTCTGTTTAACTTTCTGACTGACACTTGATCAGTCATTGCAGTGCGTTTGTGGGAGTGCTGTAGAAAAAGGCTATCTATTGTGCTTTCCTGTATACATTTAAACTTCTGAACTCCGGAATCTATACTTACACTCCAGGGATTCATTTTTCCTTATCCAGCATAGCTGTTCTAATTGGCATAGGATGGTATGTGGAGAGTGGTATGTAACTTGGGCATCGGGAAAGCTGATGAGTGGATAATATTGCCATGTGTTTCTGAGCCAAGTTTGCCCCAGTGATGAGCTTGGCAGCCGCGTTGCTGTCTGCATCTGTGACTGATGAGCTGTAGAGGTGTAGAGCACACATACACTCCAGTAAAATGCTTTGACTGTTGAGCCTCACCCATGCATGCACTGTAATAGTCAGGATTATTCATGGAAACACACACACACACTTGTGCTGGCGACTGTAAGGCTACAGGCACTATGAGTGAGTGGCTGCAATAAAGACCCCAGGTGGTGAGATGGGTCACGCCAAAGCTTGACGGAATCAAGGCAGGGAATTTGCAGGCAACATTTTTCTTTGTGTCGCTGTGTACTTGGTGGGCTTAGTGCTGCCATTTCAGCCACTACCAATGAGTCGGGGTTAAACCTCACGCATGATGTGTGTTATTGTTCACAAAGAGGGTAATGGAAAGTGTCATGACCTTGTGTAAATCTTAGGCTATAGTTTTTTTGTTTCTCTTATTTATAGTCATGGAAAGCTTGTTGTGTGTATAGCATCAAGTTGTTAAATACATTGTATGCCTTGAGAATGTTTTATTTTTTTTTTATAAACTTTTATAGGTTTATTAAATATAAAATGTATATTCTATTCTAAATAAGAACTATAAAATAAACGTATGCTACCATTCAAAATGTTGGGGTTGGTAATATTGCTAATGTTTCAGTATGTAAGAAGTTTCTTATCCTGCATTTATGTGATCAAAAATGCATTTAACAGACATATTGCTAAATATTATTAAATATTTTAATTTTTATTAATTTAAGTTAATTCTTTGATGTCTAAACTAAATGATCTGGGGCCGTTATTTAGGTCTGCATTGTCACATCATTCAGTTGTCCAATATATATATATTATGTTTAATATTGTTGGAATACTATTATATTTTTTTCCCTTTTTTAATATTTTGAATTACTTTTTGTTTTGATATTAATTTAAAAGTTTTAGCAGTTTTGTATGTTTTTGACATTTTTCTGATAGAATGAATGTTCCATCCATACACCTCTTACAGTAAGCCAAAATTAAATGTCCGTTTTTAATTAGGATATTGTTTTGAACGTGTAAAACAAATGAGCACACATTTCAATTTTAGTGTAGTGGCTGACATGTTTATTACAGCAAGTGTATTTTATGCCTCGCTGTGGGAAGGAAAGTTACTTTTTCATAAGTGGATTTTAAAACTGACACTATACAGTGTTCTAGGTTTATATATAGTGCACGGCCTCATGTAAATGTCTGATTATACACTTAAATCTATACTCCTAAAATCCTTTTGTACTCTCTCATATATAACTAATGATATAATCATGTAAACTCAGGGTAGCCACATTTGATATATTTTCTTGCTTGCACCACTGTGAGAATAACCAGTCGCCTAATGAATGGAGGAGGGAAAAAAGTGATCATTATTCTTCACTATCAGGTAGAGCGGCAGAACTCCACATATTATCAATGCCCCTTTTAAAATAGCATTCACTTTTGTCGCGTCATCCCCAGCTAGATTCATGGACACGGATGTCTCTTTTGTTAGTGTATGAACAGAGCTGGTACATTCCCTTTACCTCTTACACGTCTCTCCCCCACACATGTACATACACAACGTTTGGACATGATGATCTTTTCTGTTCACACTTCACTAACCAAAGGGCAAAAGCACTCCTCAGCATCATTGTAGTTTACATTAGTATTAATAATTAGCCACCTTCAGAAAAATGATTTATCTGATAATTCATCAGTGGGAAATACTAAACAGATTTTCTTTCTGTGTTTACAGAACAATTTTATCGGAGTTTCTATTCACGCTAAGTGCAAATAGCCATAAACATCATAAAAAGTCAATCAACCATACACACCTAACTGATATGAGCAAGAATTAACTGTATTTGTCCTTATCATGTTAACTGAAAATGAAACATAAACTGGTAATGAATTAATGTAATGTAATACATAGTTCAGTTTTTTTTTTTTTTTTTTTTTTTCCCTATTATTAAAATGTTTCAATTGGTAAGTTAGGTCCTTAATATCACTTTCCATCCAGTCTTTTGCAGTGTTATTTTATACAATTATATATACGATGAGATACTTTTATAGTTTATATAGTATAACATATATATATATATATATATATATATATATATATATATATATATATATATATATAAGTGTGTGTGTCTTTGTGCGTGTATTTTCCATTTTAATTTGTTACAAAATATATATTTTTTAGTCTTTTTGTCATTTTTATTAGTTATTTTTTTTAATTTCTTTATATTTCCTATTCATTTTATTTCAAAATGAAATGAAAAATACATTTTTGTGTGTATTTATTTCAAGTCCCTTTTTAAATAATGATTTTTGTTTTCTATAATAATCCTGGTCCTTTACAACTTAATTTTAAGTGACAAAAGCCATTTCCTTTGATATCATCATCTTGGAAGTTACATCATTGCTTCTTCCCACTCTAAAACTATTAATTTTTTTTTATTATTATTTATTTATTACTATTGATTCTTCAAAATATCTTTGTATTCCACAGAAAAAAAGAGCAGAATTCAGGTTGGGATATGTTTATAATGTCTAAATTTTTGGGTGAGCTATTCATCTAGTTTCTGAGCCGAGATATATTTTTTTCTTCAGGTTTTTTCTTTTATCTCTCTCAGTAGCTGTTCTACTTTTAAACTATATGTGTCTCTTTCTTTCTCTGTTCTTTCATCCAGCCTTCTTTCTCAATCCAGTACATTGCATTAGGTTCTGCCTGCATCTGGTTTCAATTTGAGCTGTCCTCATGAAGTCTTACCGCTCTCATCCTTATTCCCTATGTCTCAATAACACTAGGCCCGCTCTTTGGATCCTCACAGACTTTACACAAATAGACATGACTATTACAAGAAGTATAATCACTGCACTATTTAACCTTGCCGGTTAGTGTACTATAAAAGTACAGGTTTCGTGGTTTGAGTTTACAGTGGTAAAAGTTTACAGAGAAGCTGTACTTCAGGAGTAATGGTTTGCTACTGTCTATTTATATCTATCTATCTATCTATCTATCTATCTATCTATCTATCTATCTATCTATCTATCTATTTATTTATGATTTTCCTTCATATTCTCCATCATCTTAAGCTGTGCCTGAAGCAGAACAAATTTTGTAAATGAAATAGTGGAACAGCTTTAGAAGATCAAGTGCACAGATGGGCTTCACAGTACACACTCTATATAAAACAGATTGACACCCTATCAAAGGCTCAAAGTGAGTGACAGATCATCCTGACAAGTCAACGGTCTCCATTTAAAAAGTAAAGAGTGGCAGGAACTTGTCTTCGGTGCCGCGGTTGTGGTCTCTCACTCGTACATCACCAGGCATCAACAATATTGACTCCCCGGTTGGAGATTAGCGCCTCTGCCTGTTATTTTGTTAAGGGATCAGCCTCTTTCATGTCCTTACCTAAATATAACTGTGGTCCACTATGGGCCGCCTTCACACTCCTGCTGGTATTTATTTTATGAGCACTGGCGGGACCACCAATGCTCTAGTCTGTCCATCCCAGGCTTTGCAGGATTATCCAACAAATTTGTGTTTTATAACAGCTGCGTTAGGAGACACTTGGGGTCTAAATATGGATGTGGCTTCTTACCTTTGTAAGGCCACTTTACCCTTTATTTCGTTCAGGATGTGTGATTATTGTAAATACATTGCTTTGGTCTGGGTAGTTTTTGCCTAAAACTTAATTTTGTACTATTATGCTCTTCTGTGACTGAAATATATTTTTAAATCGTATATTCAGATAAAATCTGTGATTGCATGACCTATTTTCATTGTGTTTACTGCTTTTGTTTGATCTTTTCTGTGTTGTGTTTCCCACATCACAATAGTATGGGAAATTGGACCACTCACACAGAGATAAACACTCCCTTGTGAGGGTCAGTCTTGAGGAATGAGGTAATATGTGCTGCTGCTCTAAATCCGATTGCTTTAAAGTGACATGAATCTGTTATGCTGCGAGTGATCGATCTATTTATTACCCTGTTTATGTAAAGCCAAGCAAACATGTGTTGACAGCAGCCTGAAATACCATCGTCATCCCTCACTCTTTTATCACCTTTTCTATTCTCCTTCCCTCTTTTGTTTTAAGATCTCATGGCTTTTTTGAAGTTGAAGATAGTTTTTTGGCCTAAATACTAGCTCTGTAAGTACACTTCCATTTAAACTGAGAGAATGAACCAGAACAGTCAGTATCAAATTAGTGTGTGTATTTATTTATTTGTTTGTTTGTAGTTTTTTTTTTTTTTTGTAAAATGCAAATGCTCAAATGTTGCAAACAAGTCTTGCTGAGATATTATTTTTCCAGCTGAAATACATTGTTGAATTCTGCTGCATAAAGTTTGACTGAATTCTTCTGTAAAAAACTGACTTGTGCTCAGCTGTATGTCTGCCAGCTGTCTGAGTGGAGTATTTGGCTCTTAATCTACTGTCAGCAAGTATTACATCCCTGTCATTTCAAATATAATATGTGACTACTGTTTGGACTGCCCTTTTTGATATTGTGCATATCCCTGTGGATTCCACATCTGAACTATTAATCCCAGAGGGTTTTCCTAACACCTCTACCCTTAGGAGTCATTTTTAGACAAGAGCATGTCTCCTGTAAAAGCACCTCCCCGCCAAACTGCAAGTGCTTCTTTCTAGTACAAAAACATGAAGAGCTTTGGGTCATGCTATCGGGATAGATGCCAGGGCCTTAAAGAGGGCTTCACGGGGCAATCCGTGGTACAAGCACGGGTGTTAACCCACTAGAGAGGCTTTATCTGCCGTATGTCATGTTCACCCAAGCCTCTGGATCCAGTTCTCCATCCCCCAACTCACACACCATCCCACTACCCACAATCCTCCCAGGGCAGATCAACACTCGCTCGTCGTCCACCTCCAGTGATCAGCTTTATCTCAAGCTCAGAAGTGGAGGACATATTTGTTCTGAGTTTTCCCACAGCTGGGCAGAGAGGAAAGACATGAGAGTTAGTAGGAGCTGAATAGATGGGCCTCCCACAAATTCCTTTGCTTTTTAAAAATTTTTAAACATCTAAATAGTTTTATATATTAAAAAGTATATTTTTTATGTAATTTATATTACTATATTATAAAATAAATACTTTCATTACAATATTCAACCAAGTCTCTGCCTTTCTCGCACAAAACAACCTCCTGGACTGTCAAAAGTCAAAAAAGTGGACATTCAGAAGTGGAGATTCAACTGACACTGCCTTGCTCTCAGTTGATGAAGCCCTAAGATTGTCAAGAGCGGATTCCAAATCTTCAATACTTATATTGCTAGGTCTGTCTACTGCTTTTGACACGGTTAACCACCAGATCCTCCTGTTAACCCTATTTGCAAAGGGCATCTCAGGAACCACATTCCAGTGGTTTGAGACTTTCCTCTCAAATAGGTCCTTCAAGGTATCTTGGAGAGGTGAGGTGTCCAAGTTACAACATCTAACTACTGGGGTGCCTCAGGGCTCTGTTCTTCGACCACTTCTATTCTCTGTCTACATGGCATCAATAGGTTCTGTCATTCAGAAACATGGATTTTCATTTCACTGCTATGCTGATGATGACATTCAAATCTAACTCTCATTCCATTCTGATGATCTGATGATAGCTGCTCTTGCTCTTGACATTTCTTGCTGGATGAAGGACCATCACCTTCAACTCAACCTTGCCAAGACAGAACTGTTTGTAATTCCATCAAACCCACCGTTTCATCACAATTTCACCATCCCGTTCTACACAACAACCATAACTCCTTCAAAAACAGCCAGAATCCTTGGAGTTGTGATTAACCCTCTGAGGTCTAAGCGTATTTTTGGGTCCTGGAGAAGTTTTGTCATGCCCTGACATTTCCTATAAACATTTAATTGGCTTAAGTCTAAAATCACTCTAATCAGCACAAACTAGGCTATAATAATATGTGAGCAGCATGTATGTACGTGATTGTGTTTCTGAGAAAAGAAATGTCATGAGTGGTTAGTGAAAAACTAAAAATATTAAATCACTTGAATAAGGCAATAAAACACATACAGAGCATTGGTTCCCAGGACTTTTGAGAACTGGAGCTTGTAGCCTAGAAATTTTCTTTCTAAATTATGTGAAAATCATCTTGTTTACTCACTTACAGAAAACAATATATTGATTTTAATTTTCTAAGACACTTTTTGTTGGTAAAAGTCATATGCGAGTAGGCATTAACTGTCATGAATATCATTGTGATTTACACCTGAGAAGACAAAGGCCTGCATAATGAGCCTTTCAGTCAGGAGTGTGACTGAGAGGTTACAGCTACCAATAGATGCTTGCATAAAATTTAAGCCATTACTGTTTGCCTACAAATCCACCACTGGCTTTGCACCTCTTTACCTAAACACATTATATATATATATATACTATTTATTTAACTAAAAAAATGTAATTTATTCCTCTGATTGCATTCCTGTGATTTGGCACATTTTTACATTTCACATTTTTCTCCAGTCTTCAGTCACATGATCCTTTATAATTAATTTGAATATGCTAATTTGATGCTCAAGACACATTTCTTATTATTATCAATGTTTAAAACCGTTACGTTCAAAAACAGTTTTTGTTTTTTGGAAACCACAATACTTTTTTCAGGATTTGTAAAGTTTAAAAGAACAGCATTTATTTAAAATAGTAATTTTTAGTGAAAATGTTATTGTCTTTACCGACACTTTTGAAAAATGTAACTGAATGTAAACAAATAAAAAGATCTGAAAGTAAAATAAAGAATAAATTCATATTCAAAACCTTTGAAAGGTTGTATGTATATCTTACTGTAGATATAAAAAAAATAATTTTCGTGCATCCCTGCTAAGAATTTTTTAAAATTTATTAAAAAAATAAAAAAAGTTCTTAATGATTTCAAACTTTTTAATGGTAGTGGACATTTATTTTAGATACCAAAATACAGTACAGAATCGTCCCGCAAATGTGATGAAATAATACTATCATGAGAGGAGGAGTTTGAACACACTTCTCTACTCCCTCCCTCTTCTAATCCCCCCTCCCCCAAACCTCCATCACCCCCCTAAAAGCACACACATACAATCCCCCTAAAAAAGACAGAAAAAAACACCTCCACAAGAAAAGAACAAGAAATCGTCACATTGTCACTTTGCCTGAACAGTTCCAAAAAGTCCATTATCCCAGATTTTAGCTTTCCATATGCTATTTGGAAAGCAACCTTTTCGTCTGCTGATTTTGGAAGGAATTTCCACTCTCATGATTTAGAAAATCAAAATACCTGATATGTGCTGTACTGTAATTTGCAACTGGATTTAATGTGAGTAGTTTTCATTTAAATTATTTTTTTTAAATGTATATATATTAATTTCTTGTTGTTATTTCATTTTTTATATAGTTTATTTTACACAGCAAGTTGATAACTTAAATGCCAAAAATAATTCCTCACAGCCTGAGATGAGTAACTTTTCCAGCTGGGAGCAATGCAGGAGAAGTCTTAATTGAAGTTGGCAGGTGGAGGGACAGAGGGGTCAGTCCTCAGCAGCCTGCCCGATTCTCAGTGAGGATTAGGAGCTGTCAGTGCCCGCGGTCCCTCCCTCTCGCCCGCAGCTCTGGTTCATAAGGTCACTGTATATGAGAGCGAACAGTTAGACTTGGTTCAGTCATCTAGCCTTGGCTTGTTTATAGTGGATTATAAAGAGGGATGGAGGGGTTAAGCCTATAGCAGGCTAAGAACGGATGAGATATTTTAATATGTGTGTGAGAGCGTTGGTCAGATGCACGGACAGCGACTGGCAGCCTCCCTAACTGTGTTTGTCTCTTTGCAAGCTTTTGACAGACAGGTAGCGAGATTTGCCTGCGCGCTTTTGCATGAGAGCCAACAAGGGAAAGTGAACACGGCGGATTAGCTGGGATTATGTTGTCAGGGGGAGGGTTTGACGGACAAACTACAGAGGAATAAATTGGAAAATCTGTTTGAGGAGTGTACCACCCCTCCTTTCTTGCTCCCTCTCCCATCCCATTCGAAATGACAAGGGGAAAATCATTAATAATTTATAAACAAGCCTGGCACATTACCTACGCATCTTTGCCTAGCCATGTGTCCGTATTTATACTAGTTGTCTCTCGTTTGCAGTTCCGGCCCTGTTGGCTGGCTAATGTTATTTATTTAACGTCATTGAGATAAAGATGAAGGTAAGGCTGGGCCTGATGGATCTAATTTTCCCATGCCCTCACTCCTTCTCTCATTAACTTCCATCCCGTAGTACTTTAGCGCAAACAGTTTTCCAAGGTGTTGTGATGTCTGTTTGTGTGCTGATGCAATTTTTGATGCATGTGATGATTTGGATTTTATTGGTGTGCTAAAAAGGGTTTAAGTGACTTTTAGAGTTTAAATGCAGACTTACGTTAATGATCTGCTTCTGTATAATTGGCTATAATTTACACCAGTATCAATCTCATTATGAGTTGGGCTTCTGTTTGCTTGTCTGCTTCAGTTTAGTCCTCACATAGAGACTATTCCCCACTACACTCAAGAGCTGTCTGTAATATTGACTTTAAAGGTCAAATGGAGTAAACTGTCTGTGACTATTTATAATACATGCTCAGTTGAAATGATTTTTATACACATTGGAATTTAGGCCAATGGATCGCATCATCAGAGGTTATACTTGACTGTAAGTATTCACAGTGTCAGCCTATTTTATTTTGTGATTTATACACCTTAAATAAAATAGCTCGCTTTTCTTTACGAAATTAGATATTAAATAAATTAGATATATTTTAAATCCTCTCCTTTTAACTGTTGTTTAAACATGAATCTAGCTAATAGGTTTATGTCTGTATGTTTTCATGCTAAAATAATATCAATAACAACAACAACAAATTTCCCATTATCATTCTCCTCAGTGCACAGATCTTAATTAGAATCGTTGAGTTATTTTGAAATGCACGGCACACGGTATTAATGAGTTGACTGCATTCTGCAGGAGGTTGGAGCATTAAGGATGCATGTCTGTACGTTAAACATATGAATATGCATTGGAGTAGCAAATCTCCTCTCAGAATCTGCAATGAGCCAGTGCTGTGCTCTGAATAATAAGACTTAAAAAGATTGAATTGTATGTCAGTTTACTGCTAGTTCATTTTCAGAATTAAACCAGGCGTAATTAATTAGGAATGAAAAAAGGGGTTTATATCACCACAAACAGATAATCTATAGCAAAGTATGTTAATGCATAATGAGAGAGATTATATTATATTATATTATATTATATTATATTATATTATATTATATTATATTATATTATATTATATTATATTATATTATATTATATTATATTAATAGGCAAACCTTTTTTATAGACAAACAAATTAAAAAGAATTCCTTTGAAAGCAGTTTTTCATATTTGTTGTAATTCATTTATTTTTATTATTTACCTCTTTTTTTTACAGAGCGTGAAAAATGGTTTGGGGTAGATGAAGTGAGTTTATTTTAGAGCAATGGGACATTTAATTTTAGGCATCATACATTGTGTTTACATTGCATGCATGATGGCAGTGTGAGTAATATTTGTGTATGTGTAATCCTTTCTGGCTGAGGATGTTTTAAAAGAATGTCTTGTCCTCCGGGGACATAACCTAATATCAGCGTTTAAGCAATTTCTCCAAACCTCTCCTGTTTCTCTTTCCACACACACATTGCTGTCTCTGTGTCTGGGAAAACACTGAAGCTGACCCTGCTGCTTCCTGCTATGTGCCGTCTGCTTCTGCGCTTTCACATTTCTCTCTACAAAACACACACACATACAGTGCATATAACGGTTACTCAAGTTACTCTTATAACTTCCCAGTGAGACATAGATAGTAATGTGTAATGTTGTCCAGTCAGAGAGGAAATTTGATAAAGTGGTAGGAACAATTTCAGAGAGGGGTATGACAGACTTCCTCTTTATCTCATATATGAATTCTCATCATGCACCTTTCCAGTTTTCTGATAATGGACTTGATATGTTTGGGGAAATGACAGATTTTAATCATGTTTTTAATTAAATATAGGATGTTTGAGGTTGATCAGTGGGACTGTTGAGTGTAAGAGGGGGGGAAATATAATGGTGATATTTTTTATGGAATGCTGGCTTTGAAGGTTGTTGTTTTCTATTATTAAAAAAATATAATTTTATTCAGCAAGGATATTTTAAATTGTCACTAAAAAGTGACTTTAAATATTTATAATGTATCTACTAAACTTCTATTTGAATGATTTCTGTGACAATGAAGACAAGGGTAATGGCTGCTGAAAATTCAGCTTAAATTACATTGGGAATAAAGGAATAATATACATTTTGAAATACGTTATTTAAAAAATATTTTATATTTTAATAGTATTTCACAATTTTGCTGTTTTAATCTATTTTAAATCAGATAAATGCAGCCTTGATCAGCATAAAGTCCTTATCTCAAAAAAAACTTTTAAATTGTAGTTTAAAAATAAATAAAATAAATCATATTACAATTATGCATTTTTGCAACGATACAAATCTGATTTTTGGATTTATGTTTTGAAAGCTATTTTGATCATATGTTTTTTTTTTTTCACTCTGGGACAGCTGACACGAGTTGGGGTAGCATAAGGTCGCTATCCTGTCAGATCATTTTCCTCTCCCAGCATTCCTTAAATCATGACCCTCAAGCTGCTTTTGTGTCTGCAAGGGTCATTGATGACCAAACACCACAGATCTTTCCTCCCCTCCCCTCCCCTCCTTCATATCTCTCCAACATGCTTTCTTATCTTCTTCAGTGCTCCTCACCTTTCTGTAACCTGCCCCTTTCCCCTCAGATCCCCCACACATGACTGTAGCGTGCGACTGGCCCACTGGCCCAAGTTTGACTGGGGCATGAACTTTGCTGGAATAACAAAGATCCCTGTCCCCTCCTCCACACATCATCACAAGAGAAGGAAAAGCAAGCCCCTCTGTTTCTTCTATCTATAGTGTTCTTACAGACTGAAGCTGATGGTTGTTTGTTTCTGCCCTCAAACCCGGCAAATCTCCATTACTTCTGTTTTGATAAGCACGATGACGCAGATAATCTTTGTTATTATTATTGTTACTTTTCATTACTTTAATTCATTTCTCCCTGCGGGGCTAAGGCTAGTAATGAGAACCAGACGGAACTAAAGCTAACTTTGTCTCTCTCTCATTTCTCGGTCTCTCTCTTGCTGTCCTGCACCATAAAAGATTTACACTGCCACCTGCAGTGACCATTTGATCTACTGCTACTAAACAACCACTATACTGAATATGATCCTTTGTTAATATTAAGCAATGCGACAGTTTAATAAACAATACATTAATGCTGAGTAACATGTTTTTTTTGTTTGTTTTGTTTTTTTGCAATTTTTTCCAAAGGCAGCCACAACAGAATGGTTGCATCTCTATGCAAAGCACTATTTTTTTTAATGATTTGAACAGCTGAATGAATGATTCAGTGACACCAAAAGGCCTATATGACTGAAAGTGAGGAATATGTTGAAGCATACTAATGTTTTAGATCCGAAATGCTTACCTGTAATGTTTTAGCCCACATTTATTTGTCAAATGATTTATATTTATTATTATTCTTCTTCTTATTATTATTATTATTATTAAGAATTTGTGAGCTCTTGGACTAATTATTATTGTAAAATATATTTTTTTGTAGATCCCATTGGTTGAATAAATGATTCAGTGACTCAGCCATGTTTTGTTCCAGATTAAATCTGTGTTTTGAATGAATCGGTTGAATGAATGATTCAGTGGCTCACTCATTAGGACAATCACTTGGTTTATTTTTTAACGAATCAGTGTTTTTAAACAAATCGATTTGAATGAATGATTAAATGACTCACTTATAAACATCATTAATGTCATCTACAAGTATAGCAAAGCAACAGAAAGAGTCACTAAAAATTCATTAACTTAAATAATTATTCACCTTTCTTTCTTTGATTTCTTTCTTTATTTTATTATCATTATTTTTCCCCTTTTTCCATCCTTCTCTATAAAAATAGGTTCTGACCTTTTACAAAGTAGCTGTTCTATATGCATTAGGAAATACATAATAGAGATATACACATACTCATAAACGCAACTGTTACACACACCTCAAATAACATGTACACCTTACTTTGTGTTCTACTTGTTTTGTATTTATGGTATTGTTTTAAAAATTTATAAAAAAATAAAAAAAAATAAAATAAAAATCCCACAAGTAATGCATTGAGTGACAGTCTGTCATGAACGCACAAGCAAGTGGATTGGAAGGAGACAGTCAGTGGAAATTCAATCAAGATTTAAGAAACAAAATGAACGGTTTTAACTTGTCTAATCAGAATTATTCCAGTCATGCATTTTTTTTTTTTTTTTTCATAAGTGATGTACAGTTTAAATGGATTGTTTAGGATTGCACTTCTACTTTTCTCTCAGTGTTTATGTGGGAACTTCTGTAAACTGGCACCACAAGGTATGTCACAGTGGATCTATTCCATCCAATTAATGATCGAGGCTTTACAAACTCGTCCGCAGATCCTCAAGCTCTTCACAAAAGTGGCTGAAAAATGCTAATCACTCCCATTACTGTTTATCCCCTCCCTTAATCACCTTTGGCAAGACGCTAACAAATATTATCCCATTTTGCTAAATCCACTCTGCATGGCTACACTACCCACTTATGGCAGCTCCTGAGTTTACCTCGGGATTTAACGGGCTTGGGTGTGAGTGGCGGCGAGGCTGAGAACACTAATCTACACACCAAATTTAGGATTAGCCTGTTGAGCCAGGTGACCTCTGGGGCCCGTCTCTGATTGGCCACATTGGAGAAAGGGCTGTGGTTTGACATAAGTGCTGTGAAAGGCTGTGTGGACTGTAGAAGTGCTTATTGTCTTAAACAATAGATTCAAAGGTGATTTCTCTTTTTTCGGCTTGTATAATTTAGAAGTTTATAAGGGCAAAGCATGTCTCTCTCTCCTGCTCTTTCTATGTGCAGCTGATTAAGGGGGCACTGTTTTGATTCCCTTCAAATGCTAAAGTGACAAATGTACGGTATGTAATAGCAGATTGTAGTGTATGTACAGTTTGTCAGAGTTATTTTTTAACACCTCCTCATCTCACCACCCTGGTTTTTATCTGTGGTTCTTGCTTCCATCTAAATGTCTTTTTGCTGATAACCTTTACATATTTTACACATTTCATTGAAAAACGACTGGTAAAAGACAAGCTCGAGTCATACTCTGTCAAACATGAGCACAAGCATCTGTAGAGTTGTCAGAGGATGATTTCTAATTTCTTTGCTGATAACAAGCATTTAAAGGATTAAGTGGCATTCAGAGCAAAGATGAAGCCCTCACCCTTACTCAGTTTCTTCCTTTTTCTTTCTTTCCCGGTCTCTGTTTGTGTATGTCGAATGTTAAAATGCAGTTCATTATGTGGCTGCATGATTTCGACCTAAAAGTAATCCTACATGATTGGAAGTGAGAAATGTGGAATCATTTAGACATTGATGAATTATCCGGAAATGTTTCCAAATAATTATTAAATTAAAGGACTTACCTGTAAAAATACTGTTTTGTATTTAAAACACTAATCTATAATATCTTTTCACACCTTATAAAAAATCAAACCACACTAATTCTTGAGGAATGCAAAAAATAACATTTTATACATACATATATATATATATATATATATATATATATATATATATATATATATATATATATATATATATATATATATATATATATATATATAGTAAATTAAAATAAGGTTTCATCGTGTCACACTTTTTGTCTTTTTTGGCGATTTTATCAAACACACTAATTCTTGAGTACACAGCAAAGTTTAAAACATAAACATAATAATTATTATTAGTAGTGGTATTATTAGTAGTAAAATTGTATTCCTTCTTTAAGGACTTTTATTTATTTATTTATAGTAATTCTCTGTCTCTATATTAATTTATATAAAAGTTTGAGCTATCTCCTTGGGAGAGTGGTTTTAACAACTTATGTGAAAGAGAAAATTAAATGGATCATATGTTGTACAATTATGTAGTAGTAGTAGCCCTTTATTGTACCAGCGAAATTAGCCATCAACATATACAATTGTTTATAATAACATTGAAATAGCATTTATTTTCTATAATATGTAATGCTATCTTCTGTTTTCACACATTTTCTTCCTCATGCTCAATAAATTTAAGACCAGCTTAACAAATGCCAAAACAGCTGAAATAATGTCATAGTTAAGGTAACACATTGCAGCATCCTAACGATCCTATAAAGAGCCAGATATCTGATGCAAGTGTTGGCTTGGGTCCTGCAGTATCTGGGAGACAGGTTGCTTTCCCATCCTCCCCCATCCTGATTTGTAATGAACGAGCTGTCTTACCCAAACAAACAGGCTCTCTGGAGAGACATCACAGCTACCTCTCTAATCCAGGAAGTTGCTCTTATCACAGCACAAATGGAGTGAAGAAGGGAATAGGCCTACACAGTATGTAAAAACCCTCTATGAATGCATGAGAAATGGCAGATCAAGTAAAGAAATCTGGGAGTGAAAGAACCTGTCATATGTGATTATGGTACAAAGCTATGCTTTAGGGATGTGTATTAGGGCCAACTGATAATATTTGTTTGTTTTTATTGCCGTTGATGATTATAATGCCTTTTTATAGCTTAAAATATTGAAAGTAACTAAAAGCATTTTGTTTTTGGTGTCAGATAATGTATTGAGTAATACAGTGCCCCCAAAATATATTTGGACCACATTTTGGAAACAAATTTATTTGGAGGGGGTGGGGGATTGTTTATTTATTCATTTATTTGTCAAGCAAATTATTAAACAAAAAGAAATATATTTGATACAAATATATATGCTTTTCTTGATATTTTTTATAATTTATATGGAATATCTTAAATTACACGAATGACATTTTGAGGCAGCAGTGGAAAGAGGAAATCTGTGAACAGCACAAGCACAAAATAAGCTGACCTGTGAAAGAGGGATTTGGCAGGAAGAAGAGTAATTTGTGTGGCCGTCCTGATGTTTGGCGCCGTTCATTAGACAACTTTATGGAGAGCTAAAAGCTGCTTCCAACATTTGGCCCTCTCCCACACAGACTGCCTTCCGTGTCAGGCACCACACACACAAACACACATTAGACTTGCAGTCACACATTCAATAAGCCAGGTCATTCTTGACATCACGTTTGCTTCACTGGGTCAAGAGAAGTCGGCCATAAATATAAATAAGTACATTAAAAGCCAAGGATATCAGCAAAGCACCACAGTGAAGATATGATTCGGGATTTACAGGTGTGTGTGTGTGGGTGTGTGTGTGTGAAATAGCAGCGTTTTCATGATATGTATAAGTATATGTATATGTATAAGAATTCGAATTGACCTTGGGAAAAACAAAATTTGGGAAAAACAAAATTATATATATATATATATATATATATATATATATATATATATATATATATATATATATACTTTTTATTTTATTTTATGGAATGTGTGTATCATCTGCAATTTTTTTTTTTTTTTTTTTTAAATCATTACAACAAGCAGATTTGTTTAGTTTTCTGTGAATATATGCTTACTGCCATGTACTGCTAGAATCAACACCTGTACAATGCCTTTTGGACCCAAACCAAGTTGTACTAGGCTGCATCCATAATTCATTGCATTGCTGTCTGTTTTATTTACCAACACAGTATCCATATAGCTCACACATACCATCTTAAGTGAAAACAGTTATTCAACTTTTTACAATTATCTTTTTTATATGAAAAATATTAATTATCTTTGTTAAAATTTGTATAGTGAATAATTTCATCAAAATTGTAATGTAAAAATCATAGGAAAATTACTTTTTATATGCAAAAAGTTGAATGTTGTATATGAATTACCATAGACCACAAACAAGGAGGTTGTGTGGCTTAAAACAGCTGTGTTTTTACAACCTCTGAAACATAACACTGCACAACCTTTTTTTTTTTTTTTCATATATACACAAACTACACCTGTCATTTCCATCTCTGTTTATAATGCCACAATGTGTGTATAAGAGAAGGAGGGAGAAAGAGCTGTCAAATTTAATATCCCAGCCTACAGTAATTCCTTTGTTCCATTTTTCGCTAGTCTCGGTGAGCGTGAAAATAAAATCAGACTGAAAGACTTGACTCCAAGAACTCCAAGTTTAATATTCAAATCCCAAACATTTGTGTAAAAACTCCCTGCAAGTTAGCCTAACTTTACTTTCTCTTTTCCTCGCCACTTTTAAGCTCTAAAACTTGACGGTTTGCCCTGCCTGCCTCATTACAGACATTTTGACCCCCTGTTGGGAACGGAATGATGCCCCCTGTTGGCACGGATCTTGTGGGGATTAGGACGTCTCCCAGGATCAGCTGGGTCCCGCTCTGTCCCAAAAGAAGTAAAACAAATATTAATCAGCGATAGCTCTGTTACACACAAAGCGCATGGAGCCATAAGAGGATGGAAGGAGTTAGGAATCAGATGTTGTGGGAACGGGGGAGTAACGACACCCCTGTTTGTGTGCGCATGTATGTGCAGGAACAGTAGTTTACTATGGGACAGGAATGTTTGCTGTTCTCCCTGCCATCCTTAGGTTGGCAGAGGTCTGTGCCCGCGCCATGTGTGCCAGTGTCAGCCAGCACCGCCTGCCCCGCCTCCACCTGCTCATTCGGGCAAAGCTACCACGGCGCCATCTGGTGCCCGGTGCAGCCACGCAAGCCATGCCATGTTTAATCAGTGCATATGAGCAAACAGAACGAGCAGCCTGAGCCAGGTGGCAGAGCCGGCTGCCCGTTTGACTGGGGGCCTGGGCGGCCAAACCCGGCAGGGGCATCAAAGCCGGCCCGGGATTTACAGAGTAACCAGCCCCTAATCTACCCCCTTATTGGCTCCATTCATATTGAAATGTGTGATCAGAGGAAAGAGGGAGAGCCTGGTCTGGCCAGAGAATGGGCCGGCACAGCTGCAGGGATAAAGTTCCACCATGAGAGCAGCACTTTATTAGACAGCTAAGGCCTCATTGATTGGATTAGAGATTGGGAGGGGGGTCATGTGTGGCAGTCCTTGTGTTTGTGTGTGTATATATATATGTGGGCCGGGAGGGGGTTGGGTGGTTCAAGGAAATGTCATTTTCCACATCTCCTTTCTTCAAGTACGTGTGGTAACCTGACTTGAGGAGATGGGTGGGTGCGTCTGTGAAAGGTTTGGTTCTGGTTGGTGCAGGACTTGGCAAAGCACAAAAGAGGGAAAGAAACAGAGAATGGGAGGAACAAAATGGAGTGCAAAAGCTAAGGTCTGGTGTCTGTGCTGAAGATTGATTCCACTCTGGCCTCTCAGCATGATCCTGTCTGGTATTAAGTTGTAGCGTAGAAGAGTGTTTTTTTTTTTTTTTTTTTGCCAGACAACTGAAACAAGAATTAGCTGGCGACTTAAAGGTTTTCTCTGATTCCTTTGCTAGTAAGCGAGACCCGTTTAGGAGCGATTGAATGTGGCTTACCAGGGATCATTGATCATCCTCTGTGCTATTTTGTTTAGGTTCGCATGTGTGTGAGAGAGAAACTGAATATGAATGAGTGAATGCGGCTGTTTCATTGGAATGCCATGATAGGGTTTTCAAAATCTGTAAAATATCAAATATTTTGCAACAAAAAAATAAATACAAAATTCTGAATTTAAGGTGCTTCTACAATGCATTACAAAATAGTTTGCTTTGCTACCCTGTGATCTCATTCTATTATAAAAATCCTTCCACTCAGAACACAGCAAAATCCTTATACTCTTATAATTTTTCTATTTTATTTATAAATGTTAATATTTCTATTTTCCATAGAAATATAAAATATGCATGTATTGTTAAATTAACACTGTAAAATAGCAAATGAATATGACAAACAAACCAGTATAAATTAATATGAATATATATTTTTTTAACATAACCTAAATTAAAAATAACTAATTCTAAAATGTGACTAACTTCATAGTTATTTAGATTTTATTCTAGTATTAATCAGATTTATAAGCCTGCGAGATATGTTTATTGCTGTAATATAATTTTTTTTTTTTTTAGAAATCTAAATCTAAAGCAACTTATGTTCTTTTTTTCTTTTTCTTTTTTTTTCTTTTCAGTACTAATAGAAATTCAAGATTATTATAGGATGTAGGGCACCACACTGCATTGAGGTGGTTTTCTATTTCTGTGTTTTTTGAGCAGTCAAATCCTATAAAGAACAGAATGAAATGTAACAGCTCATGTGGTTATGTAACTGTTATTTGGACCTTTGGTTCAAAACTTTTTCCTGAATAGCAGCCTGTTGAGATTCCTCTGGGATTTTTTTCTATTTTTATGTGATTAATTTATTTTTAATGCTAATGCAAATATTGTGCAGATTCCACCAAAACATTATAACTGCTCCACCATCTTCTATCCATTGTAAGGCAGAGACGTCGAAAAGGTTCGTGGCCAGAATGCATTAGTGGGTCCGAGGGTCCGGGCTAATCCATTTTGAGAGTGTTTAGAGTCTCCAGCCAGCAGACCTCGGTGGAATCCCTGTTCAAATTCAGCCGGCCCTGCCAACCAGCTAGCTATAGCCACCAACTGAAGCCACACTTGACATCTTATTTAAAGCTTATTGAGTGAAAGGACTTTGTGCCAAGCAATTTCACAGTTATTTGCAAAAGATAAACCTTGGATCTGGAATCAGAGCATTGTAATCTGACAGAGGGGAACTGTTACCGGAGCTAAAGCCCTGGGTTTTTCTTCAATGAGGCGATGTTCTGAGTGCACATCTAAAAGGCCATCACATTAACAAACTGACAACATGAGGAGTCCCAAATCGCCATGCATTGTTGTATATGATCAGCATGCATGTTTCGTATCACATGTCAGTTATAATATGCATCAACATTCCCTGTGTTCAAACATCTGTGGTATGTGTCTTTACTCATCCAGCATCAAAGGAAGATTTGTTAGCGTTTGTGGCAGACTGAAGCATGGGGAGGTGGAGGCCGTGAGTGTGTGCACAGAAAGGTCATGTTCCTCCACCGTGGCAATCGGACTTCTTCATGCTCTTTTAAATAACCTCTCATCGTAAACCTAGAATGGTTTAGAAAGATACAAGACTCCTCCCTTCTGTGATTTGTACATCTCCCCTTCCTAATGAATTGGTTCAGTGTATAAACCTGAGACTTGTCTCTTTGCTTAGCATTTTTCATGCTGAAGTCGATCCGTCAGCCTGCCATTAGTAACCGAGAGAAGCTAGCAAGTGTAGCAAAAATAATGTCATCTGCACTCCTTTTGACTGGATAGAAACCTTTACTACATTTTGATTCAATCTTCAGTCTGACGTGTTTTAAATCACCATTTTAATCATCCAGAGATTTTATTAAAACCCGTCAGTAAATTCTATGTGATTATTTACAGCCTTTGAAACTATATTTTACTCATGGTGTACTTATTGATTCCAGCAACAGCGGCCTTTTATTGGCCTGAAAGTGAATCTTTGGTCCTTTACTTCCTCTACAGGTGAAAAAAGGAAAGACAAAATCTAAAACAGAAAAGGAAAGAAAAGAAAAGTAACCTCAGGTTTCCGGCTTTTAGGCCTTGTGTGAATTACCTAGAGATTCGTCTGTACGAACACACAGTCCTGATGGAGTCATCTGGTGAAGGCATGGTGCTGTTTTTTGGTTCAGAATGATGGGAGATTTATAGTGGTTTCATTGAACCCACGCCTCTGTGTCATAAAAGTTTATAATATTTTTTCCAGGATGAAGATTTTTAAGCATATCTTTACTTCTAGCATGAAGATATAATTCACAGAGCCTGTAACTCACTGTGCTGTGGCAAAATTTCAAAGCATTAATACTGGACTGGAACATGATAAATGACCTCTTTGACACTCCTCCGCCGAACGCTGCACTCGGGTTATACATGCAGACGGGGAGAACAGGCAGTTTCGAGATTACTGTAAAAGTCAAGCAGTCTGATTGCTCACACTTCGGAGTTTGACATTTACTTTCCCCATTGTTTGTGTGCTACACTCCATCTGTGTAGTTTGGCTGACATTATTATCCTGTCAAAAGTTGGAACTGAATCAGGGTAAAATAATGACACACCATATTTCAGTTTTCACACACACGCACACATATGCCCATAAGCACAAAAAAAATCTTTTTTTCCATCTGTGATTTCCGAGGTCCTAAGCTCTGGAAAATTGAATGAATCCTTCACAGTGCTCAAACGCACTCGCTTCTTGTATATTTCCACCATATAGTGCGACATATATTTTCAAGTGCAGCATTCTCTTATTGTTTTTCTTATTGTTATTTCTCTTCCTTTCAATCCCACAGGCAACATTTTCAGCATTACTCACTCCATGGGAATGGCCTTTCTAAAGGTTGCTTGTTTGATTTTCTGCACATTAGCTCCCTCTTGTGGTGTAAAAACACCCACACCCACACCCACACACACCTACACCCACACACATTTTTGGAAAATTGGTTTAAGTCTATCTGCATTTAAAGTACAGACAGTACTTTTAGATGTTAGAGAGACTTTCAGAAGTTCAAAGAACCAAAACAAAAATGCTTTCAAAAATATGGAGATAATTTGGTAAGTTTATTAAATCATAATTATGCAAAGCTATATTGTTAGGCATCTAAGATTTAAACTTAAAAATATTGCATGTTATTATTATATGATATTGTGATATGTTTTTATATACATTACTGTTCAAAATTTAGGGGGATCAGAAGCCTCTTCTTTCAAAAAGATAAAAATCTGTATTTAAAAAATATTATAAATAAAATAAAAAATATATAATTTTTAAATATATTTTTTAACTATATAATTTATTCTTGTAATGGCAAAGCTGAATTATTAGCATCATTACTCTAGTCTTCATTGTCACTCTTCATATTATATTACGCTGGTTTGCTGCTCAAGTAACATTTATTATCAAAGTCAAAGATAGTTGTAGTTTATTATTTTTGTGGAAGCCATGATACTTTTTTTTTTCCAGGATTGTTTGATTAATAGAAAGTTCAAAAGAACAGCATTTATATAAACATTCTAGTATTATAAATGTCTCACTTTGATTTTAAGAGATCAGTCATTATCTCCTCTTGTTCTTATTTGAAGGACTATAATCCAAGGCCACTTCAGTAATCAGTTGTGATATTTTTAAACATCTCTGTTAGAGTTCTTTTTTTTTTAAAACAGTGACTCAGGTAATTAACGTCCAGTGCAACAGCAATGAAGCACACCTCTCTGTGGGTGTCTTTAGGGCTGAGGGCCAAGTCTGTGGTGCTTGAGGAGCTTCCATTATGTAAGCCTTCCATAAGACATGCTCACCACCGGCCGCCCACACACAGTCGACTTAATTCTACGTTCCATCGAGGCTGTAGCTCTTCAGTGTTGCCACAGTAACGGATGTACAGTGTCTAACCAACACAGAAGAACAGTTTTGCACAGGTTTCAGCCTCTGCCGACTCAACAGGCCTCAAGGTAAACATGCAAAGCAATCATAACCACACATTAACTTGTGAAAACCAGCTTCTCAGACATGCAACTCTGACCTCGTCCCAGATCCTTTTGATTGACGTAAGGCCTCTTGCATGTTTTTGAGGCCAGGTCTCGCCAGGTGAGCTATGAGCCTGTTGAGGCAGATGTGGGGGCACTGCTGGGTGGGAGTTACCCTGAGGGCCAGCGTGGCTGGATTAAAACTCAAATCCTCCTGAGCTCCAAACAGGATGGGTGGGGCACTCAGTCACACAAGAGAAAGGCACCTCAAAGCACAGGATTCATTGATTGATCTTGATCATGTAAAATTTAAATGTCATAATATGGAAAGATATGTCAGTGTAATGCTTCATGTTCATGTTCATTGTCATTTTATTTTTGTAGATTTTGCACAAATTGCAAACTTTTTTCTTTCATTTTGTTTTATAAAATATTACTTATATTTTTTTATATTTATAGGAAGTTTATTTATTTATTTATTTCCAGCAAAGATGTGTTAAATTAAAGGGACTTATAATGTTACGAAATATATTTCAGTTTATGTCTAAGTTGTTTTATTTATATACCTAATGTATATTAAAATAAAGAATTCGAAACAGCTATTTTAATAGTACTTTACAATATTATAGTTTTTACTGTGTTTATGATCAGATAAATGCAGCTTTGGAAAACGAAGCATGGGGATTTTTTTTTCTTTTTTAAGAATAAAAAAAAAAAAGAAAAAGAACAAATAAATAAATTAACTCTTAGAGTTACCAACCCCAAACCTTTGAAAAGTAATGCATATAAAAACACATCACATAAAAAGACAGTTTAATATTAAAGTATTAAGCACAACAATCATTTTTAACATTAATAATAATAACAATACTAATGTTTCTTGAGTGTCAAAACTTCCGTAAAAAAATAAAATAAAAATAAAACTTAAAACCGACAAATGTTTGACCAGTTGTGTAATTATAATAAAATAATTGCTTAAATTACAGCCTAACCAGTGGTTTGAAATCAATTAGTTAACGAATAACTAATTGCATTGATCTATTTATGCGAGCAATACTGTATTTTTTATTGATTTAGTAAGAATATATATGTGAATGGGCATCAATGGAAAAAGATTATTTTAGCCAACATAACGTATAGATTTTGACCAATAAGACCTGACACGGTCATGCTAACCAGCCAAACATTGCCCCTTTAGTGCATAAACAACAACATGGTATTTCTGTCACACTACACAGCAATTCATTGGAAAAAAGTAGCTTCAACTCTTTTGAAAATACCTGAATCTGCTAGCTTATTTGATAACCCTTGTTATCAGTATGAAAAAAAGAAGCTAAAAGACATAGGGGTCTCCAAATCAAGAGAAATTCATGTTTTTAGTGCCATGCAAGCTGGTTTTGAGCTTTTCCTAAAGGCACATACATAAGCTCGGCTTTCCACTCTGAGCTCCAGAGTACCCAATAAAGCTCCTATCACAGAGAGGATATGGGGCATGTTTATCTTTTCTGACACAAACCTCAGCATCTCACAAATTAAACCATTCTCGCACAAACAATACAGCCCATGCTTGTCATGCCCTCATCAGCTTTGTGTTGTGATGAGGCCTCTCAGCGTTGGATTGGTGTTTACTTAGTGTTTCTCTGATCTTACTCACAAAACTATATCTATGCCTTTGCGTAGAGCCTACGTTATGTTTGGTTTAGGTCTGATTTGATGCAAGTTATAAAAGTATAAATAAGCAAGCAAGTAAAAATGTTCCCTGTCTACCATTCAATAGTTCGGAGTACATTTTGTTTAATTAAAGGAAATGTTTTTTTTGTTTTGTTTTTAAACATTTTATTTAGTACTTTTATTCAGTCATGATGCATTAAATTAATCAAAAAGACAATGTTTTACAAAAGATTTCTATTTCAATTAAATGCTGTTATTTTGACATTTATCACGAGTTTGACAAAAATATTGAAAATTGAAAATAAGGCATGATTCTCGATCTGCAAATCGGCATATTAGTATGATTTCTGAAGGATCATGTGACAAGGTTGGAGTAATGACAGCTGAAAATTCAGCTTACGTCTCAGGAACAAATGGCATTTAAAATATATTAAAATAGAAAACAATAATTTTTAAATTGTAATATGCTGAAATTTCATTAC
>NC_068409.1:24035839-24092125 GCF_023724105.1 Carassius gibelio | reverse complement strand
AATAAAACAATATAAAGGCCTGACCACACCTGGAAAGTCCAAGGATGTGCGTGTCGTTAGAAGTGGGAATTTTAGAGTGACTTTTAACTGTTACTGGTGACAGAGGAGGGACGACCTTCACATGGTTTACATCAATAAGCCTCCATTTTCTTCCACCACAGTCATATTGAGGCTAGACTGGTGATTCATGTCGCATGAAGTGCCTAATTTACTTACAGTGTTTCTGCTGGAAGACCCCAGAACGGATGCACAGCGTTTTTATTGACATAAATGTGTGAGGAGAAAACAACCTGGCCGTGCAGTGTATCTCAGTGACAGGAAGTCATTTCACACTGGTAAACACACACATCCAAACACAAATGCTCAAACACTGCCGAATTGCTTTATTTGTCTCAAAGTCCCAAAATCCAATGATCACTCATATTTGACTTAATATTCGTGAACAATCAGATTTTTTAAATATTATATTATATTATATTATATTATATTATATTATATTATATTATATTATATTATATTATATTATATTATATTATATTATATTATATTATATTATATTATATTATGACATAATTACAATCCCTAATTCTTTTAATGCATATAAACTAATAGAGCATGCATATAATTTTTTTCTTCTTGTTTGGTTAAACTTCAAACTTTACTTATTCTAACATATAGGCCTGTGAAAAGTGAATTTTCATTGACGTGTGTGTGTGTGTGTGTGTGTGTGCGTGTGTGTGTGTGTGTGTGAATATCTGTACCCCCTTACTTGCCTGTCTAATTGTAAATCTGATGTCTGTCCTTATGATAGCAGAATGCTCTGATCTCTGACCTGTATGACCTCAGTCTATTGCCCTCAACCTCTGTGCGTCTGTCTCTGCCTTGCTGCTATAAAACAGCCACCCAATTTGGTTTCCATTAGAGAGTTTGCTATAGTTCTGCTGACACTATCGACCCAAAATCCATGTCTTAATGTCCTATTGAATTGAATGAAATGGTGGTTAAGACTGAATCTAGACGCTATCTGAAAGTGAAAGAAGTGCACTGGGAATATCTGTCATCGCCACTCAGCTTGTAGTTCTTATCAATTTTTTATATTCATAATGTTTGCATTGTTTTGCAGTTTTGTCTTTTTAAATAATTCATAGGACAATATTTATTCAAAAAAAAAAGTCTTGTTCTATTCAAATGATTAAACGTGCAAAATATACAAAATAAAAAGTTGATCTTAATTTAATTGACCCAGGCAGAATTACATTTTACCAAACTTACATTGTCTCTATCACTGTTATATCATCATTATTATAACATATTATTATGTATTCCAAAGCATAAAGGAGCAGTTTTTCCACTCCATCATAATCGATAAACTTGCCTAGTAGCATTGTAAAATATATATTTTTTCAATGAAATCATTTATGAAATCATAATTTATTTTGCATACCTGTATATCCTGCTTCCTTGCTCTTTCTGACTAGTTCTTAATTTAGTCCAATAGTGACAGGTAAGATTGAAGTCTAATACTATCAATTATCTCTTAAGGATTTCATGCAGACATTAGACGTTAGAAATGCACTCAGTATAAAAGATGCCTGTATGAATATTCAGTCCTTGAACTGTGGCCTACTTAGTATGATCATAAAGCTTGTCTGTTCGGTATGTGGGTACAAGAGAAAAGACCTGGCTTCAGTTCAAGCTTCAGAAATTTTATGAAACCTCTATCAAATGGATTATATTGAAAATTATTATAAATTCTTTCATTTTAAACACTTTTAATGTTGACTGTTAAAATGTAATTATTATTACATAAAATAATTAATAATCAGTTATTCAGAGCATAAAAGTCAATGTTCCTTAATATATATATATATATATATATACTTTTTTTTTTTTTTTTTTTTTTTTAAATCTAAATGTATTCTGTTTATGTGGTTTTCATGAAGAATTTGCACAGTATTTTGTGATCCAGTGAGAATGCTGAATACTGGTGACCCTGTATAAAATGTTTATACCTGAATCAATATTCGAAATTATTTGGAGCCTTGAGGGACAACAAAAGTTCCTTGTCAGTTTTCATATCCTCTGAATTATAATTCATAGACATGGGGAGATGAAAGGTCATCAAAAAAAAAAAAAAAAAAAAAAACTCCCCCCAGCCCCTGTGTTGCACATTCATCCTTCTTATTACTACAATGGAGCTTCACCTTCTCTTTTTAATCATGGCTGCAGATATTAAACTGCACCGTCGGCTGAGGCTTGTATGGCATAGGGATTTACGGGGGGATTTGCATCTTCCTGTTCTTCCAGTTCAAATATCTATGTCTTCACCGATCAAATTATCATAACCATAGTAGAGCAGAACTCTCCACCAAAAATACCAGGGAAATAGAAATGTAGGAGAGAGCAAGAATACATGGAGTAAAAAAACAGATCTTCATATGATTCTTGTAGCAGAACTTGAAGTACGAAGCAAAAGTGTTTATTCTGAATAGTTGTTTAAGAATTAAGATGACCAAACTGAATGATTTTTATTTCTTAATGGTGTTGGATTTTTTCAGCCTGATGCAAAAGTAAGTGTTTTTTGTTTTTTTACTTTTAGGTCTTTTTTATACTTTTACAAAAGTAAGCATTATTTTTTCATGCCAAATATATAAAATACTAGCATTTTTAAAATTCATGATGAAAGTAAAAGTGATTTAGTTTTTTTGCAATGCTTTAAAAAAGTACTTCTCACTTGAATTTGACTCAATAATGATATTAAAACTAGCAACAGAAGATTTTAAAATGGAACTTAAATACTTCAAAAATGTAAGTACGAAATTTTATTTGAGCTATTTAAAAATCAGCAAAAATGTATCCTCTTATGTTTGTTTTCACAACTTATACCAAAAGAATCAACTGAAAACGCAAGGCGATGAACTTCAAAAGTGCAGGATATGACATGGTTGCTCCTCTGAACTTCTAGCAGTAAACCGAGATATAATTCCCTTTTATCATATAGTGCTGCGTTGAGCTGAGTTGCGTGACTCGCCTGAACGTGTGAGGCCTCTGTGTGTGAAGGGACTCTGAGCTGAGGTTTTTTTCTTAATTATTATTATTTGTTTAATTTTGAGTCTGTAAGCCGAGCCTTGGGGTCGGCACGGCAGCACAGTGTTTGAATTGTTCAACATCTCACGCACTTATTGCCTAGCGAAGTGCTGGAAATGCACATACCTATAAGGGCACCGCTATATCCAGCCTTAAAAAAGCCAACCTGGAGAGTGTGGGAAAGCAGGCTTTTTTCGCTCTCCGTCTCTCCCTCTCTCGGTTTCTTTCTCTCCCAGGCTGCAAGAGCAGGTCAAATCCTCAGCTAGGTGCCCGAGGCTGTTTTTCCCATCTCTCTCTTTTGCAGTGCACCTCTATACCAATTGAACCAAATCCCAGTAAAGCTTGAAAAAAACAGAGCTACCCCTCTGCTTCCACTTTGGAGTTTGTTTAACCCTCTGGGGCCGAAATAATTAAGATCAATATATATATGAAAGTTCAACCTGGTGCTTGAAGTTGCCATGCTGTATGAGGTAATTAGACAGCGGCAGATCTAGCGTGTGTGGTTTCCACCGATGCTGGAAGAGCAGAGACGCAGGCCACCACTGTAGACCAGATCACTTCGGGACACGTCATGTGTCATGAGAAATATGCTGGGACACACAGTCAAATTACAAGGAATGACAACAGGATTTGTATTGGGACTTCTTTGGATTTGAAAGTAATTCTGAGATAGAATATGGGGTTTGTGTGAAGCTGAATGGATACAAATCGGACTACATATATTGTTTGCGAGGTTTTAATGAAAAGATAATACTTTTACATTGTGTAAATTGTGTAAATCAGATAAATAGTAACAGAATTGTCAGAAACAGGAGAAATACATGAAAGCTCTGTTTCTTACATTTAGCTCTATATTTTCTCTGCTAGAAACTTCATATGCATTTGAAGATCAGCACCCGATTGAGAGAGAGCGTCCCTTGTGAAAGCAATCCTGGATTATCTTTTCTACAGTACAAGCGAGGGATTTTGCTAACATTCCTTTGCAAATACGGAGGAATAATTCTTATATTTTCTGATGATCGTATTCCTTCGCTTTGTAGAGCAGTAGTTTAATTTTCAAGGCTCATTTAAAAAACCTGAGGGGGCAGAAACAAGCATACATAAGACACACACAAACAAGATATTAGATTATTTGCTTATTGAAAATGCCAGGTAGAATATTTTATTTGATATCTTTCTTTTTCTTTTTAAATCATCTTTTAATCATCTTCCAACCTTATTTTTTTTAAACAAAGTAATATCTCTCAAGTCTTGAATTTCCACACTTTATGAAAAGGCATTTATTTGCAGCACAATGTAAGGATTTACTGCAGTGGCTTCCTAAATTTGGCAGTACTTACTTAATAATTATTTCAATGTGTCTCATAAAGCAACCCTTCTTACATTCTTTAAATAATAGCAATTGAAAGAGCTGTAAATTCATTACTTCTAATTGCTTGGGCAAAAGGAAAGTATTGCAAAGCAGGAATGAACGATTTTGTAATATTTGCAATATATTTTTAATAATGTAAAATAAGTCAAATGTTTTTATACAGTACTGCCTCTGATTTCTAAAATCTTTATTTGTGCAATTGCATATTTATTTGTTTTATGTAAATACAAAACTTTCAGACCCCCCCCCCCCCCAAAAAAAAAAAAAAAACACTAAATGAATAAGACATTTTTAATAACAGACTACTGCAATAAAATAAATAAAGTTTTAATGGTTTAATATTGCAACGGGAATTGTTAACGTTACATTGCGTCATATTTTATTAAGAAAATAACACTGTGCAGCAACAGTTACATTTTAACTGATGCAATTATTCCCAAGTTACATCACTGTAATTATGATTATTACACTCATAGAAAAACTATACAACATATAATTTTATAAACTTTATTATGCACGTTGAAACCATGCTAGCAACACATGATCTTGCCAGTGGGCAGGCGTTCACACATCTGCATGTGTGTGGCTTCTGAAGTCTTCGAAATCCCAGGCCCAGCTTTAATGCCTCACTGTGGAGTTGAGGAGGCCAGGCCTAGAGCTTTACAATGCGGGATGGCAGAGATGCTTCAGTGAGTCACTGCTGTCAATGCTGGGAGTACAGCAGCCTTCTGTCACTCAGTCCTGGCATTCCAGCATGCTTGAAGCTCAACCTGGAACAATAGGCAAATTATGAGGCTGATGTGGATATACAGACTCTGCATCTCTCTCTTTGAGCGCACCCGTAGGGTACATGTGTAAAGTTGTGACCTTCGCAGAGAGATTAAGTGCACCTATGGTGTGCCATATTTATCAGACCATAACAATAGGTGTCCAGCTCTTAACTAAAGCATTTACGAGCCTCTGTATATGGTATAGTCTCAGTAATCCAGAGGATGTGTGTGAACACTCAAAGGAGCATTTTCGCATAAGCCTCATCTTTGCACGTATTCTGAAAATATTAATAGCGACATACATAAGCACATCCGATAAATACTTAAGACTAGTGACTTTTTGTGCATGACAAACACATGCCTAAAATAATGCTAGATTTTCCAGGATATATATATGCTGTGTGTGAGTGTATGCATATCTATATACATTTATACTCTCATATATACATACAGTATGTAATACATTTGCCACAAGTGCACATGCATGTGAAGTCTGTTTCCTTTGACCTACACTGTAAAACCCGATAAGTACACTTAACTCAAAAAAATTGTTGAAACAGATTACATTGAAAATTTTAAGTCAAATTAACTTAATATTTTTTAGTTCGATAAAATATATATTTTTAAGTGTCTGTTACCATACACTGTAAACCCTAATAAGTTCACAGAACTCTTAAGTTTAAAAATTACATTACATTAAAAATTACATTTCCAGTTGCCTTAAAATATCTCAGTTATCTTATGAATATTGATATTTCTCAACTTATGATTAGAGAGTACTTCACTCAAAATTTTCTGTATTTTTCAACTCATATAATGTGGGAAATAACCTCAAATGTAGTCTATTGTTGTCCATCCTAAACCTAACCACAGGCTCTACTCTTCACCACAATGGTAACACTACAAAAACAACATAATAGAAACCTTTGTGAGTTCTGACATAACACAACGTTTAAGTACTAACTTAAGTCCCTCTATGTTAATCTTGTGTAAAAACACACAAAATAACACTTAATTTCTACATTTATTTTCGTTGTTTTCTGATGCAAAGCATGCTGGGAACTTGAAAACGCAATAATTTTAAGTTCACCTTACTACAACAATTTTGAGTTTACAGAACTTATTTAAATTAAGTCCAATTAACTTTCATTAATATTTGAGTGCAATTAACTAATTTCATTTGATTAATTTCACTGTTCGGTTTTACAGTGTAGTTATCTTAGTAAATCCCTTATAAAACTTACCCTTTTAATCCTTTTAAATCAAAATGCTCATGTGCTGTTTTATTTGAAAGTAAATATGTGTTGCTTTAAAAATAGTTTCATTGGGTGGGATATGGTTTGCTCCACTGAATTCATTCCCACAAGATGATGTAGATGACACTTTTCAGGCATGGTGACGCTTTAGCAAAAATACCTCATAAATATGAATCATAAAAGGCACAGCCCATTCCCAGTGAATGTGGGAGCCAAATATAAAGTACTCAGATTCATAAACAAGCATAACCCCAATAAACACACTCACAAGTCTTTTAGGGTGTGTGTGTGTGTGTGTGTGTGTGCACATGGTTGGTAGTCTGTTCTTAGAAGTAGACTGCTTTAGCGGGCTCTCACAGCAGATCTGGCTTGGTAACGTTGCTTTTTTCATGGATATTTGGCTGCTGGTGTGACGATGGGGAGGTGGACTTAGACTATGGGAGCAGGGTTATTGGGAGGCCAGCCAGATTCATTGTTATGAAGCAGAGACACACATACAGGCCAACTTCTGGAGAGTGATGGCAGAAGAAACAATGAAAACTTTAAATAATTTCAAATTTGTTTATAAATTGTCTGTTCATTTGTTTTGTATGAAAAATTATGTTTAATCTGATATAACATGTTTATTACGATATTTATGTATGTTACATATATATTATAAAATATACATAAAATGTGTGTGTGTGTGTGTTTATGAATTAAAAATCCTCTTAATAATAAATACTGATACTCTGAATAAATTTGGGCATAAAAGTATTAACGTTACACTGATGATGATGCTGATGTTAATGATGGTAATAATAATAATAATAATAATAATAATAATAATAATAATAATAATTTATACAATATATATTATACAATATACACAAAATATAATATCCATCTGTGTGTCTATCTGTCTAATAACAAATCTAAATCTGTCTAAAAACGTGTGTGTGTGTGTGTGTGTGTGTATGTATATATGTGTGTGTGTGTGTGTGTGTATAGATGGATGGATGGATGAATAGAGAGAGAGAGAGAGAGAGATAGTATGTGTAAATGTAATACTCCCTGCATAATAAATAGTCCAAATAAATTTTGGCATAAAGTATAAAAGTCCTACTACTACCACTACTACTAACAACAACAACACCAAGATTTATATACACAACAATATATTATGAATACATTAAAGTAAGCATAAATAGTATTTATATGCATATATTTGTAGAATCCTCCAGTATTTTAATTAATTCTGGCCTAAAGCAGGAAATTCTTACCTGAGATAGCACAGCCGTTTTGCACAAGCACTGCAGTGTTTACCTTTCTGCCTGCATTCCCCTCTCTTTTAAAAAGTCAGCCTTTTTCGCAACCGACCACCAATTTTGAGTGGGGAAAAAAAACAGGCTTAAGGTACTAGTGGTGTTTTGGGTCCCATGCTAAATGCCCTCCTAGCTAAGCCCACTGCCCAGGCTGCCTGTCCTTATGGTAAAATGAAAGAAATGAAAGGTAAGTAAAAGTAAATGGATTTTCCTATTGAATGTTATTGCTTGAGGACTGGTGCAGATGGTTATTGATCTGGTGCACGCATTGCCATTACCGCGGGGATGACAATCAACGGCCAGACCCTTCGCCAGTAAACAAGGCTCTTTCTGCCGCCACTGGGAGAAATGAGTGGAGCGGTAGAGAGGAAAAGCGAAGGGTTTGTCTTCCCTACCGCTCTGCTCCATATCGATCTAACCTGCTCTGTTTACTCTTTAGCAGCAATAACAATATGTGCCTGGAGAAAGTGTTCACAGTAACATTTACTTGGATGTGCGCACACACACATCGATGCTTACTGCACTATTCACACATGTAGTATAAAAGGAAGACTAAGGGTGCTGATTTTGCATGATGAATTCGTTTAGTAAATAAATGCTTTTCATATCAAATGTTCACAGAAGTGGTAAAAATATAAATAAATAAAAAATACACGTAAACCCCGTCTTAAAAAAAGAAAAGAAGGTTATCAATAGTGCAAAAAAGAGAAATTACTAATACATACATTTTGAAAAAATAATTGATTATTTTTAATAATCTATATATATATATATATATATATATAATTATTTTTTTTTTTTTTCATTTGTCAGGTCAGAAGGGATGCTGGAGAATGGTTGTAACCGGTCCAGTACCTTTTCTCCTGTATCTTCAGTGGACATAATGCCTTGAGCCGAGATGATTCTGAACAGAACTCTGAACTTCATGTGCGTCCACTCTCCATCTCCCTCTGTAAGACCACTGGACTTCTGTTGAGACATTACACAGGTGACAACCAGAATATCTCTTCTCACTTTCACACCGAAACCCTTAGAGTCCAGTTCATTTCTAGAGATGAACCTTTATGGTGTCACCTGCACATCAGAATTTGTTTAATTATATTACATCTTCAGTTGTCGTAGAAAGATTTATGAAATGCACATTTTTTATTTTATGCTCTAAACCCTAATCGGTCAAATAATTGCACAGATATACTGAATTTGCCTAAAACACTGATTAATGCAACAACAACAACAAATAAGACCGTTAACATCTATCTTTTAAATTAGATTTGAATTTGCTTTTACTTTACGTTTTTAATACTTGCAATAGCTTTGCACTTAAATATATTACGGACTGTTTGAAACTTCACCTATCAGAGCATCTTCTGACGTTTTCAAATGTTGGCTTCATGCCCCAGATGTTTCCAAAAAAAGACAGGTGAAGTTAAAGCTGAAACACAATGCCAGAATATTGGGGAATTTGAGAAGCAGTCTCTGGACACTTTAAGAAGCTGCTGTAAACCTTTTTTTTTCTGCCTATTTAAAAAATGGAATTATAATGTACTCTTGCTTTTTATATTGTACAGGGTGAATTCAGGTCAACTTGGACATTTGCAATTGAGATTAACCTGAATTCACATGTACTTCATCTAATAAAATGTTTATTAGTGGAAATTACTTTATTGTAATATCCTAATACATATTTTGAGACCTAAATTATTTCAGTAAAATGGATAGATTGCAATACTATTAAGTGCGCATCTACGAGTCTGAACACATCTGAGCATCTCGATATTATGTGCTAATTTTCACAGAGCATATCGGTAATGCGTTGAAAATCCCAAGTACTCTCATTCTATGGAGAGGACCACAAAATGTGTTTCGTATCAAAACAGGTGCTTTTTTTTTTTTGTCTTTTTTTTCAGATCTGCATTCTTTGAAGGACTCTTATGGCTGGATGCAGGTTTTCTACTTTCTTACAACCTTCTCCCAAAGTGTAATCCTTTTTAAATTGCCCACGGCCACCAAATATAGCGGCAAAAGTGTGTCACATTTCTATATTTCTTTCAGATCTTGGGGGGCTTACGGAGATAAAAAGGGAAACACCATAGACTCTAGGTGAGGGACTGAAGACATGTAATGGAGTCCAAGCTCACACTGCCAAAATATGTGGAGGCATGCATGGATTCCTCTAGATTAGCAATATGGGCTTGTTTCTGTGGTATTAGCCAAGTATCTTAGCAACAGGATCACAGCAGCCTCACACCGCGTGATGTGCAGCCGCATGTAATAACCTGAACGTAATCTTTTTTTTTCTCCTGCTTCCTTTTTACCCCCCTCCCGCGCTTTCTTTTAATTTCGCCGGCGATATTACCGATACATGTGTTCGGTTTGAGATCTTTGTTTAATAAGATGAATTGATGCAGTGGAGATTTGCTCTGTGTCATGAGTGGACAGGGCAGAATGCCTCGGGAGCTTAGACGAGCTCCATGTCTTTTGTCTTAGATTGACAGGAGTCGTGCTTACCCTGATTAAGCCCGGCTGCTTAGCGTGTATCTTTGAACTGAGCGAATCAAAAAAAAATAAAAATGCAGGCGGAATCCTTAATATCGGCGTGCCGTTCAGAGTCAAATAGAATGCAAATTACCTCTACGACTGAAATGTCATTTTAAACATGCCACACATCGGCTGTGCCTTCTGGAAGAAGTCATTTAGAGTAATTTGGATGATTCGGAGTTCTACTAATCCTCCTTCATTTTCTTCTCCACCTCTGAGGTTACAGGAAGAGTAGAAAGAGGAAGATGGGGAGGCACAGCACTAATGTTATCCACCCCGACTGATGCTAACGCTAGTGATTTGACTGTCACCTTCACCATCTCAAAGGAATCCACGTGTGCACAAACATATAGCTCTGTTAATTACCAAAACTAAGTGAAGCACGCTAAATAAATAAAAAAAACGAGCAAAACAAGAAGTTTTTTTTTCTTTTGTTTTCGTAAAATAATTTGAAGTGGTTTAACCCTTATGTTGTGTTACAGTGATTTTGATGCCAAAAATGCTAGTTAATATTATCACATTGACCTTTGCTCACACGGGGTATAACAACTTCCCCTCAAAATTTTATGATTTTTGTACTTCCTAAGGATTTATTTCTATCCTTGTTACACTTGAGCTTTTCCGGCCTATTAAAATCATTCCGAAAAAGAAAATGAACTCTGCGCTATAATTGAAAGAAAACAAGTCGACAAAAAGTGAATCCAGGAGTTATAATATAGCATAATGATAGTTTTTAAAAGGATGGTCATTTTTGACCAAGTGTACCAGATTATATAAAAGATTTTCAGCACAGCACAAGGGTTAGGAAATCAGGTCATCCCCACAGTGCAGAAAAATTCCAATTAAAATATGCATTAAAAAAAGAAAATATTTCAGGAGAAAATAGATCATGCAAAAATGCACAGATTGTTTATATATACCATATATATATATATATATATATATATATATATATATATATATATATATATATATATATATATATATATATATATATATATATATATATATATATATATATATATATATATATATAATTTTTTTTTTTTTTTTTTTTTTTTAAGTTTAAATTCCCTTACCTTCAGTGGATAAAATGCCTTGACGGAAAAACAACAGGAAAAATGGGACACAGCACTCTTATTAGGCAATCTGCTCATGTTCTGTAAACTTTTTTGTTTATAACAGTAAATATTGAAGGTTATGGATACTGATGCGCAAATATAATTTACAGTATATAGAGCATAACTGATGTTTATAGAGCTTGTTGAAAGCTTATAATAATTTCACAGAGGCCTATAACACTATTCCCTCACCTAGAAAACTGCCCCCTGATGTGATAAGGAATCATTTTAACACTTGCGTTTTATCGCAACCCTTTATTCTGTGTGTAAAACCTGAGAGAGAGAAAAAAATTAAACTCTTTCAAAACAAAATGATTCAGGTCACCTGTTTATGTTTTTTTCTCTCTCTCTCTCATCACTCTCAGCAGTATATTCTCTCCAACGTCCATCGCTTTTAGCCATTTAAAGGGCCGGCAGACTGACCCAAAGGGGCCATTACAGTGCGGTTGGACCTCCTGATTTACACCCTTTCATACAACCCAGGGGTAATATAGTCCTCAGAGCTACACACAAACGCACGTACATGCTTTCGCTCTGCACTCAGGGACACTTTCACTCCAGCCCCCTTAATTCTTTCGATTTTTCTTGTGCATGACCCATTCCCTCTTGCTCAGGACTGATTGAGTAGTTTGGTTTGTGTGGCTACCACACACACACACACACACACACACACACACACACACACACACACACACACACACACACCACTCATCTGGCCTGAACTGCCTCTCTCCCGGGGAGCCTCCTCACTTTTCTCTGGGTTGTCCTCTGTCCAGTGCCTTAATTTATTATGATCAGACAATACCATTTTATGACTTGTGCTTGACTTCACTGTATTCCCTGAAATTTATACAAAGTTCACTTTGTGCAACATTCTTCAGTGTAATTTTTGCCTAATTTTATAAAGTGCAATGTGAAATTTGTGTACTTTTGTATAGGCTTGATTTATGTTTCATAACAAAAAAGACCTAAATGTGAAATTTGTGTACTTTTTATAGGCTTGATTTATGTTTCATAACAAAAAGATTTAACAAAGATTTATTTTAATGGTGTTATTTTTCTTTTATTAAATAAAAAAGGACAGTGTAACAATAATTATGTTATGAATGATAAGTCAATAGAGTCCTTTGTCTCAGGCAGATAAGATAAAACTGCTTCTAAATTGAAATCTTAAAAATAGCTGCTTGGAGGATGCTGTAATGGATCATCAATATTAATTGATGTTCAAAACAAATACCACATGTGCTGCTGTAATTCAAACCCAGCATTGTACTATACACTCGTGATCAGAGTGATTCAGCAGACGTAAATTCTCTGAGCTCTGTGTCATGTAATTTAATCCCCTTAAGTCTTATTTTTGCACTCTTAGACAGCGTCTCATAATCACAGCCGTCAGACACACATGCATCCCTCTCCGGGAAATAAATGTCAGCGGTACATCTTTCAGATCACATGACAGGCACTGATCTGGCTGTTTGGTCAATTTTAACATTTAGAAATATGATAGCATTAGATGAAGTAAAAGATAAAATTAAAGGAATAGTTAACCCCCCAAAAATGTAAATTCTGCCATCCAAACAACAAAACAGTTTGGTTGGCATTGACTTCCATTGAATGGGCCAAAAAAAAAATAAAAAAAAAATAAATAAATATTTATATATATAGTTTCACTTAAATTTGTACAGTTCTTCTGTAATTCTGTGGTGCTAACTATTACAACTTATTTTATATTTAGGTCAGGTAAATTTTGGAACTTCTATTGTTAATTATGATTCACTAAGAACAGATAAGTTTTTGTACTAATTCTGCATATTTGCTTTCGCAAGGCTGGGAACATTCTAGAAGTTCCTGTAACATTCTGAAATATACTTTCATATTCTAGTGCTTTCTGTAACATTCCAGAACATCCAACCTACACTTTTTTGATGTTTTGGACAGCTCACTATCGGCAAATGTGTATTAAACTATTGCTAGCTCAGTATTACTGAGCTTGCATAAGTTGTATATATGTGGTGGTGTTCTTTTTTTTTCTCCACTTTGTTGTAGTTTTATTTTGAGGTGCCTGTTTCCATTCATTACTGATGATATATCACATTTTCTCCAGCATAACATCAGAGACCAGAACCTGTTGCACATAAGTTCTGTAAAGGTCATCACTCCAGTAGGCCTTGCGTTTCTGGGACATGACCGCACTGATGTCTTTTGGGGGTAGACTGATTTCTGCATGGAACACCATGCCAAAGTAAACACAGAAAGAAAGTGAGACTTAAAGCATCCTTTCTGGACTACTGGCATGAGCCTTAACATTTTCATAAAGGCTACAGCTTTTACTCGGTATGTTTTATTCAAGGTATCATAAATTGTGAAGTCCACTGAAATTTAAATAGATTACTTTTGTCAAAAAATGTCTTCCATTTTAAATGTTTTCAACAAATCAGTGAAGGGAATGAATTCCTCAGTAAGTGTTTGAGATATTATAATAAATATGAAATAGTGATAGATGTCTGCAACCCTGCTAGTGAAGCTTTTCCCACTGGTACAAATGTGAGAACACTTGAGTAAAATCCCCCTGGCACAACCCTGGTGTTGATTATAGGTCTGGTTTTCACAGTGTGGTGGTGGTACCGCTACTCAAAAGATGAAACCACACATTATAAATGACCGCAGTTTCAGCTCTGTTTCATTACTCAGTTTTCCCCATTTTTTCTCTTCTACGTGTGCATAGAAAATAATCAAATACACACATTTCACAAGAATTTTCAGCCATGCATAAAAGCACTGCGGAACCAGCAATAACAGGGTTACATAAACTACCCATATTTCTGCTTTTTGTATTATATGTGCCATATGGATGTACAGTAGCCAAATATAGTAGCCTTGGAATATTTTGAAGCAGTTTGAGTGTAAAAAAAGAAAGAAAGAAAGAAAGAAAGAAAGAAAGAAAGAAAGAAAGAAAGAAAGAAAGAAAGAAAGAAAGAAAGAGAAAAAGCTTTGCATGAGTAAAAATCTTCATCATGTTATTTCTGGTTTTAGGGTTGTAATTAAAAATGCACATTGATTATGTATTTTCCATACACATTCTGATGTCACTGTTATAACATGTCCATCATAGTATTAGGATTTGTTTGTATTGTGTAATTGACTAATGTTGTATATTATAAAATGGAATCGTTTGCATCATAAAACAGTTTCATTTACTTTTAGATTCATCACATTACATCATGAGTATTATGAATGAAACATATGGCTTGTAGTTTAATTGTTTCCAACTCAATATAAAAAAAAGTTATACATTTAACTGTCATGGGAAATTACTGCTAATATGTCAAAGATGTGTGAGGAGAAGTGTCAAAGGTTTAGGCTAAACATTTTCTGAACAAATGAGCAAAAACCAAAAACTGTTACAATTATCCTTTCTTTCCGTCATTACATTTAATATTCATGTTTCAACTGTTATGAAACCGGTATTCAACATATAGGCTCAGTTGTTTAGAAAGAGCTCTCTGTGTTAAGAACAAAAAAGAAAAAGTGTTGTGTGAGAGTTTGTGTGTGTGAGAGACAGAGATTTGTAAAATGTGTATAAAATCTGGGCTGAAACACATGAATCTAGCCATAAGAACAAAACAGTGCTCATTTTCACAACTTTTACAGGGATCGTGTATATATAAGAGTTTACCCTGAGCAAAACAACGTGATAATGCAGTTGGAAAGGTTGTATACTCCTGTGTGCATATAAAAAGAACTTCATAAAGTCAGACATAAAAAGAAAAATCTCTTTTTGATTCCTATTAAATGACACCATGGCGAACAGCCCTTGAACACTAGGGTTTTATTGATAGGAGAGAGAGTGCATGCCACGATTTATGAGAGGAACTCACATAAACTATTTGTGTGAAAGTTCCCATTTTATCAGGATGCAACGGTACCATGGGGAGCCATTGGCTTTGAGTTGACGTGGATGGGGAGGGGGTTTGGGTTCTGGTGCGGCTCTTCAGTAACGAGGGGAGGACAGCTGTGATTCTAGATTAAAGATTTTTCATTCCCATTCCAAAGCTGCTCCCAGTGGCACAGTGCGGCGCCTCTGCAGGCTCATTGTCCATCGCGAATGTCTATCCTTCTGGGAGACCTTGTGGGACCAGCTGCTGTACGGACAGGAGTGTCGGGGAAAAGGGGGGAAAACACTGAGGGCATTTGTTTAAGAACTGCACCTCAGTCAAATCTTTTCTGCATACGCATGAGAAAAATAAATAGTTAAAGACAGGTAGCTAAAACAAGTACTTTTGTCTTTTATTTAGTATTTAAAAAGACTGATTGGTGTTGATTTATGCCAACTTTTCAAATGACAGGTGAAATGATATATAAAATGTCGGGTCACGTGTGAATTGATCGTTTTGCAGAGATTCTGAAAACGCAAAGTTGAAATTTAATTAATCTGCCAATTTCAGGAGATGACATATTTGTCTCCCGTTTGACCTTTAATTTTACAATAATATGTGACATATCATCGCTATTTTAATTACCTTTTGATCTACGCAGCAAACAGCGAAGCGTTTAATCAATAGAGGCTGTCAGGAATAATGAATGAAAAGTCCACAGGAGTAATGGATCTGAAGATATTGTTCATTGTCATCAGTGTCGTGGCTATGATTCTGCATTATTTCAGGCTGTTCTGTATGCACAGAATCGGTGGGCCCCTATCAGGACTGTGAACTTTTAGGCAGCAGGAGGGGGTTGCTGAATGTTTGTGCGTGGGTCTGTATGGAGAGCCAAGCAGGATATTGATGAATGCAGGGCTTCAGGGTGACCATGTTCCCAGATGATTTGCAGGATTTGCTCACCTGTTGCCTTTTAAATGGATTTCATGGGAAAATTCTTGTTGATTAAAGAAAAATATATTTGTTTTAAATGGTCATTCTCTAACTTTTATCATATCTAACATGGAAACTGGCTGTACCAAAAGTTAAATAAAAATGCAAATAAATTTTTACCCCAAAACTCAGTTTAGTTTGAGTTTGAGGTTTTATTTTATTTTATTTTATTTTATTTTATTTTATTTTATTTTAACATGTACTATGTAGGGTCTTAGGTATGCATTTATTTATTTATTTTCCTTCCAAAAATTTAACCACTTTTTTTCCCCTTCCCTTTTTTTCTCTTAAAAACAGAAAATAATGCGCAACAACCAAAACAAAGAGTTGAAGGTCCGATCTTTTGCTGTAAAGAAGCGGATCACTCAGAAAAAGGTTAGTCTGTTGCGCTGGTGTTGCTTGGTGGGGGGGTGGATCGGTGGTCTGGTTTGCGACTGTATGTTTGCGTGGGCGCAGAGACATTTTGTCTAATATCTCTGGCTACAGATGTGTAGCTGAAGGGGGAAGGAAGGCATGAGAAGGCGAGTTTAAAGTTTTCCCAGAGCTTTGTTGGAGGCAACAACAGAAAGAAGCTCAGTCTAGACATGCAATTGTACACAAGAAAAAAGAAGCAAGAAATTACTGGATTATACATGCAGGAAAGAATAAGCTCCGTGCTACTTTGTTGGGCTTAGCGTGTATGTCAATGTCAATGGCGCTTGAAAGATCCCCCTGAAGTGAGGCCGATAGTTAAAGATTTACGTCATACTGTTGACCGTAAATACCCACATTCCTCTGAGAGGTAGATTGACAAGGTGTGGCAGTCTGGTGCTTCCTGTGTAAATAAGGAACAGGTAAAAGAAAGACACTGCACACATTCACCATGTGAGTGCAGCTTTGTTTAAGAAGGCCACCTTAGAGATGCTTAATAAAGTTCAGGAAGTGACATGCTCAAAATCATTCCTTGTTCCAGCCTGTCATAATTAGATTTCGAATATTCATGTTGTGATTGTAATTCCTCAGGGCTGCTGCTCTAAACAATTTGCAGTGCATTTCAAACTAAATGAAATAGTGTTCTCTCTCACACAACAGTATCTTTAATCTCTTGTTTGTCAGTGTTTTATATTATTTACCAATAGATGATGGAGCTAGAGAGAATATGACCTTTTAGACCAAGCTGGAATCTCAATTGATTAAAGTGTCAGCTTAATTAAGATTCTCTCTGCTTTTTTTGATGTTCTTCTCGCCCAAAGTAAAGCATCACAAAGCCTGAGGGCACGCAGCCACACGTCTGTCTGACTGAGCCATTTAGTTTGTGTGGAAACAGATACTTGGTCAGTCGCTGTCTCTGTTGGGCTGGGTTTTTTTTTTCGTTCTTTTTTTTTTTTTTCACTGTTGCACAGTAAATTTCATGTTCAGCGAGCCATTCGAAATAAATGTCTGTATTTTTATTTTACATTGTAAAACCTTTGACTTGTTCTTTTTACTGTTGTGTTCAGTATGACATTCAAAACATGTGATTTATAAATGTTTGCTGCGCTATAAATGTTTACTACTACGTCAGAACAAGTCAAAAATGAAAAATGACTGAAATTAGGGTCTTAAAATTCTAGTGAAAATGTATTCTGTTTAGAATGTTTGAGGTCTGTACGTTTTTCTATTTTTTATTTTTATTTTTTTAGAAGAAATGTACTTTTATTCAGCAATTTTAAATATAACATTTAGAATGGAACTTTGTTTTGAACATTCTATTCATCAAAGAATACTGAAGAAAAACGTATTTTAGGTTCCAATGTTTTCAAAATTGCTGATAATCAGAATTTTGCATCACATCAGCATATAATAATAATTTCTGAAGGATCATGTAACACTGAAGACTGGTATAATAATGCTGCCATCACAGAAATATATTATATTTTAATATATATTAAAATTGAAAACAGTTAATTTAAATTGTAATAATTATTCACTGTTCAAAAAAAAGAAAAAAATATCTTATCATTCCAGATTAGTACTAGCATAACCACAATAAAAAAATAAAAATAAAAAAAAAATCAGAATATGTTTAATTTAGTTGATTTTAGCCTTTAAATCAAAGATTTTCATTGCACTCTAAGACTTTAGGACACCACTGCATATTCTCTTAATAAAAAAAAAAAGTATTTAATTAAGTGGTAAATTCTCTAATTTTGACTCCGTCTTTCTTTCTCTCTATCGCTTTCTCCTCCTCTTTCAAATCCAAAGCAGTCTGACCAGAAGCAGTTTGTTGTTTCAGCCTGGGCCTGATTTACTAAGGCAACAATCAGCATGCATGCAACATTTTTAAACTCTCTTAACCTTAAGAACATAAGTGCAGTTTACCCAGGCTCTTGTCACACATTTCAGAAGGTCAGGCAGAAGGCAATGTTTTGAGAGGCACATTAAATATTAGTTTACCCTGACCAGTTATTTCTGTGACTTTATCAAGCACAGATGGCTCCTGTTGAAACCATGGATGAGGAAAGAGGAAAAAGGAAGAAGACACTAAATTTATCATGCTACTTAAATCAAATGAAAGTCAGGGCAGTTGCCATCAAAAAGATACGTCAAAGATAACAGAAAAAAACAGAGCGAGAGAGAGAATGAGAAATGGGGAGAAGAAAAATTTTTAGGCAAAGCACAGGAGCAGACTGTTCACAGTCCTGTGTTGTTCTCCTATGTAGAAAAATTTGTGCAGAAAGAGAGTCAAGTTGCATTTTTTTGAAGCACTATTGTGCACATTCTGAAAAAAAAAAAAAATGCTGAATATTTACTGTATGCATGTACAATGAATGTGCAAGAAACATCTATAATACTAAACAAATCAATAAAAAAAATAAAAAATACAAGTTTATTATACACTCCTATTCAAAAGTTTTGGGTAATATATCTCTTAAAATGTCAATGTTAATAAATAAAACAAAACAAATGAAAATGTGAATGTATATTTCAAATAAATTCTGTGATTTCAAAAGTTTGATCAACAAACCTTAAACACAAACTTATCATGGTTTCCAGGTGAAATATCTTTCTATCTTTCGAAACCGTTTTCTGTTTTCAACACCACTAATAATAATGAATATTTATATAGCACCAAATCATCACATTCAAATGATTTCTGAAGGATCATTATTTTCAACACAAATAAAAAAATAATAACATCTTAAAATATATTAAAATAGAAAACGGTTATTTTAAATTGTTATAATATTTCATAATATTACTGTTGTACTGTTTTTTAAGGTATGACTGTGTATATGTTATAAATAAGTATACATTTTGTATTTAAATTATAGATTTATTTTATCTTTGTCTGTTCTTCACATTTATTTTTAAACACAGCACATAAATCCGATTTTGGCAGTGAAGTGACTGTAGAATAACATTGGTAATTTATTATTATAGTACTGTATTCTCTTATTTTATTACTATCATTCTCCTCATTTAACAATGTTTAAAAACTGTAAAATTGATTTGTTACAAATATTCCGCAAATTAGCTTTAAGTCTCTCGTTCAGAAACATGTTCAGCTTTGAGATATATAAAAGACTGATCTCTTCAAAAGCCTACAAGGAAGAAAGCCGTCTACGACCTTGTGATAAATCACCACACAATGCTCCAGCGTGCTGAAGATTGTCTCTGCCTCAACAGATGCTTATAATTGGCCACCCATTATTGAGAGGCTCGAGTTGAAACCTCCTGTGAAGTCCTCTAGCCACATTTGTCTCAAAGCACAGACAGAGTCTGGTTTCTAGAATCTACAAGCTTTCTACAAGGTGTGGTCAAGACTAGACAAACCGTGCACCATTTATCAGTGGGTAGTCGGCAGCTGCATTGAAAAGCGTAGCGTTCCAGGCCCACTCTGGGATTTTTGTCAGGCATGTGCTGGTGGGATGAAGTGGCTACCAAGGCCCAGTGACTTCCCAATCCACATCAAAGAGGAAACACATCTGGTCTTGGGCAGGTGGGGCTGCGAGGGGGAAAGGGAGGAGAGGTTTAAACAGGGTACACAATTACCAGCGCAGCAGGATGGATGAGACTGCAGGAAGGAGAAACACTGTGACGCTTCCTGGAGTGTGTTGAAAAATTAGTGCAGTACATAAATCACTTAATGTCATGGTGGCCTTCCACTTTTCTTGTTAAAAAAATAAATAAAATATAGGCCTTAAATTTTAGGCTGAGATTTTCAGTTTGACTTAATATAAATTTAAAGACTGAATTGAGATCTGAATGTAAAGTGCATATAGCGTGTCAGTGTCAGTGAATGTTGGCATGCTGATATTGTGTTGAATCCTCTACATTACCACAGTTTGGTTATTTTTTATTATGTTCCTGTGGCTCAAGTGGTAAAGCATTGTGTTAGCAGCGCAAGGTTGTGGGTTCAATTCCCAGGAACACGTTAGGTAAAAATTGTTAGCCTGAATGCACTGTAAATTGCTTTGGATTAAAGCATCTGCTAAATACATAAATGTAAATACAAATGTTTTGTTTTGTTTTGTTTTGAAATCTAGGGATCAGTATGGATTACTTTTTTATGAAAAAGGAAAATTGAAATTTTTATATTAACTCCTTCGGTATTTCATATAGCAAAAAGGGATGGTGAGAAATTTCATTTAAAATATTTTTATTTCCAGCTTTGCAATGAAAACCCAAAAGCAATCCAAATTTCTCTGTTAGCCTGAATGCACTGTAAGTCGCTTTGGATAGAAGGGTCTGCTAAATACATAAATGTAAATGTACATTTTGTGACATTAGACATATATACACACTTTTGCACAAGTGTTTTTGTACAAAATCAAATGTTTGTCACTTTAGGGAGATTGAGAGATGGAACATTTCTTTGTATGTGTGTTTTGTGTGTGTGCATGTATGTGTGTGTGTTTGACCTCTGTCACTCTGACTGAGCAGTATAGCTGGAGATTGCTAGCAGCATTAAGGTTAGAGGTCACCCCTCTGTGGGAATTCTCTCCTTAAAAGGTTATCTGGCCCTCAATCGGGCCCTCTGATGTGATCTCGCCCTGTAATTGTGTATGATTGAAATAATATATGAAATCAAACACAGGCTGAGCCAGCACTTTTCCCACCCTTCTCTTTTTGATAAGAAAAACAAACTTGCACTGTGTCACACACCTTTACATTTACAAAGGTAAAACAAACAAAATAAAGGGACAGAAGTGGATATATTTTTTCTGTGTGAAGTAATTTTTGCTAAAACGTAGGTAATATAACAAAAGCAAATTTCATGCATTGTTTTATTTTATTTTATTTGTGCATTGTTTTTTTCGTTTCTTTTTTTTCTTTTGGTGCCCTGGGCAAGATGAGATGTGGCCAAAAATGTATTTTATTTATATATTATATTTATTTCTGTAGATGTGTTTTTGTATGTTATGTTATATTATGTTTTTGTTTTTTTGTTTTTAGTTTTTAGTTTTTAGTTTTTAGTTTTTAGTTTTTAATTTTTAGTTTTTAGTTTTAGTTTTTAGTTTTTTGTTTTTTGTTTTTTGTTTTGAAATCTAGGGATCAGTATGGATTACTATTTTATGAAATAGAGTAACTGACATTTTTATAATAACTCCTTCGGTGTTCCATATAGCGAAAAGAGATAGCGAGAAATTTCATTGTTTTGGTTTTGTTTTGAAATCTAGAGATCAGTATGGATTATTATTTTATGAAAAAGAGTAACTGACATTTTTATAATAACTCAGTGTTCTTTTTTTTTTCAATTTAATTTTAAATATTTTTATTTCCAGCTTTGCGATGAAAAACCAAAAGCAATCCAAATTTCTCTGTAGATCTATAGTGAAATCCATTCCCCAAAGTCTGATCTGAAACGTAAATATCTTCTTCATGCCTAGCCAAGCATGTTAAGATCCCTAATTCGTGTACACACTCTCAAATCCCTTGTGTTTAAAACAAAAGAGTGGTCATTTCTTGTATCTCCATGTCTTTCCCTCGCTCTCTCTTTCTCTCCTGTTCTCTGTTTGTTGCTGATTACCACAAGGCATATAGCACCCGTGGTGCATGATAAGCAAGTTTATATCGCCCTTCTTTTCTGCAGTGTTGGACTAGAGCTTGTCTAAATCCGGTGGAAGCTTAATGTTTATCCAACGTGAAAATAATTACTCAAAAGTGTTTCTCTTAATCCGAATAATGAGGGGCCCAGAGTGGGGCTCAGTGTCATTGTAAATCAGGACAGGGCAAATTGACTCCTAGCTCCTTGTAAGTTTCAGGTGAGGATGGGGGCGGATAAAGGTTAGCTTAGGCCTAATCCAGCCACGCTGCAGCCCTTAATCTGTTATGATACAAGGATGATCACTTAAAAAGGGAGGGCTGCAGGAGAAGGCCGTTTGACTGGGACCAGTCTTAAACTACTTAGTGGCCCGCTGTCTCCACAGTTGCCAGGAAAGCTCTTTTGTGTGTGGAAGACGGTGGAAAGAAATGGATGAAAACATCTCAATATCATACACTGCACGCTAATTGTTTGAGGAGCTGGGAGAGAGATCGAGAGAGACGTACATTACTTATTTTGTGGTGTCTGGGCAAAGCTGCGTGGAAACCTGCTTTCAGTCGGCAATCCCGAGATCATGTGCCTATACAGTGGCCATGGGGGTATGATTTCAGCGGGGTGCATGGGGTAGGATCATGTATTGTCGAGCGTTGAGTGCCATTACGGTCCACGTGGAAAACAGCTCAACTTGTTAGAGAGTGAGAGAGACAGAGTGAGAAAGAGTTAGAGTGAGGGTGAGAGAGAAATCGGGGATTCAATATCCTATCCCAGGGCTCCAGTGTCATTGCAGGGGATTAGACTGGAGAAATCTGCATGGCTTTGCTCTGAGAGCTCAGGGATGGAGCGGAGTTGGCTGGCCTCCAGCGTGACGGCCATCTTTCCAAGGCCTGAGAAAGAGAAGGTTCTGAGCTCTTTGTTAGCATGCTGTCATCTGACTGATTCTCACTAGACTTTGAGCTGCTTTTTCAATCATGGCTTTTGTATTGATGCTACAGTCATCTTTACTTAGTATATGCCCTTGAACACTTCCTCAGTGTGTGCTCTTTACTCAGTATGTGCCCTTTCTCCAGTTTAGATGATGATTTGAATTCATGATTGACATGGCTGGGCTCTGTCTGCTTAAACTTTTGAGTCTGCTCTAAAATCTGCTTTGTTTACTCAGAACGCAAATGCCAGCCACCACTTGACCAGATATGGACCTGATGTAAATACAATGTAAATTTATTATATATATTTTTTTCTTATCAGTTATTTATTTTAGGGCTTTATGTTACATATTTTGTTATTAAATTAATGTTTAGTGTCCATGTGTTACAATGATGGCATTGTGTGTTTGTTTATGACACTGTATAGCTTTATAATGGTTTTTATTAGTGTAATGTAAAGTTACAAATCAGATTTATCCTAAAATGTTGCTACTGTTTTTTTTTTTTTTTTTCGGTTTGTTTTACAAAGCTAATTATCCCTGCTGATTGTTTTTTTTGTTTTGTTTTTTAAAACAATGGCTGAAAGATTGATGGCAAATTAGAAATGCTATCATGATTTTTTTTTTTTTAATTATTATTATTATTTGCTATTGGAGCAAATTGGAAATGCAACAAATATAGTTGTTGTCGTTTAAATTCATCTCTGAAGAAGTTTACCCAGCTATAACGACTTGTCAAACATGTTCATTAGTGCTTTTTAGTTATCCATTTTTAGGACACATCTCCATGTATTCTACTCCCTTGTAATCTGGCTGGTACCAACAGTGGTTCACAAGCAATCATCTGCATATTTACTAGGTTGCTTTATATGGTAATTACATGATGAAATCAATCCACGCATATGTTTATTGAGCGTTTTGTACTGCTGTATTGATCGGTGTGAATGTGACCCGATACATTGTTAGCGTGCATCTTCATTATGTCGTTTGGGAGATGTTATTAGAATGGTGTTTAAATGGTCCTATGACGAGTTGCCTTTAAACGCATGGAAGAGAGCTTCAGGAAAAATATTCTGAAGTCTGGTAACAACTTGGGGAAAATGTGATGTTTTGTGTTAAAATGTGATTTAGGTTATATTGTATGAAGCATTATACATATCTAATATGAATGAATAAATAATTGTATGCGTCATCTGTTTATGAACAATGAATGTACTTATACAGTAATTCTTAATTTAAATGTCATTTGCGTGTCTCTAGTGGTGCCTGACTTCTCTCTGAGATAAACAAATGTCACAGTAATACTATAGCAAATATAAATGACTAGAATCATATTAATAAATATTAATAAGTTATTTTCTTGGATGATATGTATAAGATAAAAATACTTTTAATCCATATGGATATGGAGAATATTAAAAATGAAAAGAAAAATAAATATAGTACTATTATTTGACCAATTACCATATTTTCTTACTGTGTTTTTCTTGATGTTGATATACAGTATATAGCAGCTTGTTGTGTAATGTCATGATGACTTTGTTCCTTTACTTAAACTGATACCAAGTCTTGAGGTGTGGCGTTTTAATGAGTGTGTATTTCATGAGTGTGTTGTCTCATTTTGATGTTGTCATTCATTTTATATAACACATCATTCAATGCATTTCTTATGGAAGCTGTTGTTTAATCTAAATGGTAATTATTGCAATTCCAAATGTCATTTAAGACCATTTACAAGCATTCGGTTCTTAAACATATACTCATTTTTAAAAGTTTATATATATATATATATATATATATGTATGTGTGTGTGTGTGTGTGTGTGTGTATATATATATTGATAGTTGATTCTAAAAATGGTTGTATTCAATTAAAATTGATTGTTATAGTTTTGTGTGTATATATATATATATATATATATATATATATATATATATATATATATATATATATATATATATTATTTTAGTAACTGATTCTATTTTTTGACAAACCTGTAGTAAATGAAGTTACTTGTTGTTTATAGGTTCACAAATGTTCTCTTTAAGCAGGGGAATTTGATAATTCTCTTAACATATGTCCAAATATATCTTGCTAGGCAATGTTTGATCCAGCTTTGATGTGACGTGATCTTACACCTGATAGCCTTGATGGAGTCTCATTATATTCACTCTGGTTCCCTTGCCGAGGCTCAGAGCAGTGACTGAAGGAGGGGTGCTAGCAGGAGAGGGCATGTGCAATCTCTTTTGTCTGGATATAAAAGAATAAATATCCTGCTAAATCCAGAGTGCTTGCCAGGCCAGCTAAATCTTACGCTCAGTATTCACTGCTGTGTTTCGTTTCTCCCTCTCTCGCTTTTTCTCTGCATCTCTCTGTCCCTCTAATTCCCTCTTATTTCTAAGCAGGAGAGGGAGATGAATTGACTGCCGTTTGATGTGTTGATTGGCGAAGGAGAAGGAGATGTGGTGAAGGACAGCTGTATGTGAGTTTGTCTCGAGGGACGGCGGCTTGATCGCTAAATGAAGACCTCTAGTGCTTTCCTGTTAGCCACCATGGATCCCCCTTCCAAATAAAGCACAATTAGTTGAAGCACAATTAATGAAGCGAGATCGCTGTGTGCTCACAGTATGAAGCCACAAATCAGTGGTCTCGGGACGCTGTGGGGTATCGGGGTCTACCGCCTGAGGGCAGAGAGCGATGCTGGCCCTATCAGCATCTCTTTGCTGTCTGTCTTTCTCCCAAGTGTGAGAGCTTTGTACTCCCACAAAGAAGCTCACTTGAAATCCTGGACAGAGAAAATGCAAGACTGGGAAAGCGTGAAAAAAGAGTAAAAAAGTAAAGGAAAGAGGAGCAAGATGAGAAGTTGAGCATAAGTGATCCCCTTTGTATTACTGACACTGCTGGGCACGTCTGATTACATTGAGCTTTAAAGGAATATCGCAGGTTCACAAGTTACGCTCTATTGACCATATTTGTGACATAATGTTGATTAACACAAAAAAATGGTAATTGGTAAAAAAAAATTATAGTGAAGGAAGTTACAATTGATTTGAATGGGGCCAGGTTTTGGAGGAATTTTTACTTTATAAAAGCAATTTGAAGTTCTAAGTCAAAAATATAAGGTAGAAAAATTTATATGTTTTACAGGAAAACACTATTTCAGACATTCCAATTCAAAATTTCACATCTTATTTCATTTCTTTATAAAATTAGTTGTGGAATTTCTATGTGAAAATGGTTTCTAAACGTATTTTTATTATCATATGTTTTTTTGTATATTATTTGAGCTTTTAATGCTCATCATTTTAAGTTTTAGGCAGTTTGGTCATCATGGCAATAAAGTTGTACATTAGATATTAAATAGGTTAATTAAAAGGTTTAGTTTCGAAAACCATTTTTACATTTCACAAACACTTATGAAAACACAAAAACAAGTAACATTGAATTAAACAAAATTTTGAAGCAGAAAAAAATGAATTTTTTTTTTCTTTTAATTTCAGCAATGTTTTTTGAAACACTGCAGATTTATACATAAAAAAAACAATTTTATCCTTAGTATGTGTGAATGTGTATATGTGTGTGTGTGTGTGTGTGTGTGTTTGACATTGTGCATCAAATGCTGTTGATTGATCATAACTTGTATTGAACCCAGAATATTCCTTTAACTAATAGTCAGCATGAGCTATCACAAGCATCTCACTTAGCATTCATATCTGTAGTGATTATTAAATTGTCAGCTTATGAGTTATTTTTTCCATTTTACGACCAATTGAAATTCAGCACTGCAGCTGAGCTCAACAGCGGCCTTACACTCCTAGACTCACAAGACCAAACATGTCAGATCATCCCAAAATCTAGAAAATTCTTGTTTGCTCTGGCAAGGCTAAAAGCGTTGGCATGTCCACTCTCCCTTCTGCCGGCCTAATGCAGCATGGGTAATGCTGTCAGAGCAATGCATCGTGGGGAAGTTTGTGCCACTGCATGATGAAGCGTTCTATTTATATTAAAATGAGGGGCTTCTCCTGAGGGAGACATTGAAGGGAATGGAACAGCAAACACCCAGCTTTAGAGGCCTGCCTATTTGTGTGTGTGTGTGTGTGTGTGTGTGTGTGTGTGTGTGGAAAAACAAAAAGAGAGCACCCAAGAGAAGGACAGTGACAACAAAAATGGTAACCCTTCATCCAGAGTGGCCCTTTGGACCCTGGGAAGAGTTATAATGTGGTCGCGAGCCATTGTTGCGGGTATTTTTTATTTCAAGTGTTTGCTTTTTGTGGCATATAGTCATAAAATACCACGCACTGTAATAAAAGAAGAGCCTTAAATCCAGCTTGAGTGACCGGGGGATGTGGGATGCTGGTGGTCACGCAGGTTTTTTACCTTGTTAATGTGCAAGCCGAAAGCCTCCAAAGCTTGCCATGGTGATGGATGTGCCATTGTTTGCTGCTTTCAAAGTGTGTATTTGTTACTGTATTGACCTCTGCCATTCAAACCCCAGTTGAAAAACTGCTAGTACTATGATGGTTGGTTTAAAATGTTGATTTGACTGTTACTGCCTCACATACACATTATACTGGTGGTTGTCTTATTGTTCTGGTATGTATTCAAGCTAACATTCCTACCACGTGTATTCATTTTTATTTAATTTCTCTGTATTTCGTTGTTTGCTCTGAGCCTACAACGTGCTGGTTAGGTTTAGATGCTTACAGTCTTCTACTTGGTGACTGACAGTTTGAACTATATCTCATTATGGTGTAATCCCCTCCAGAAAGGCCATCCCTGACTTCATCAATACAAAATAGGCCTGTGAAAATAACACGCCACGATGTCTCGCTGTGCTGCACTAACAGCAATGAGGAGCGAGTCCATCTCGTGTGTGTGTAATGATTCTGCCATTACAAACAGCGGAGGTTTCTCTTTTTTCTTTCTCAAACGGCCAGAGAATGGCCTGCACCGGGCTAGTTAATTAAACTCAAGGGTGAAGCATTATTTGTGGGAAAAAATCCAATTATTTCTCCTTTCTGCCCAGAGAGAGCAAGAGAGAGAGAGAGAGAGAAAGAGAGAGAAAGAGAAAGAGAGAGTCAGGATGTCACTTGGAGATGAGATGGCCACTTCACTTCTCTTAGGGTCCTTATTGTTCATCTGCATGGACCATTCATTACATTGAATTATTTTCCTCATTTGCAAGTCATGCAATGTTTTTTTTTTTTTTTTTTGAGAATACATTTATGCAATATTCCAAAAAAAAAGAAAAAGTATTTATCCATTAATTTTGTTCACTCTGAAAAGATTCCATTCATTTGCCTTAATCTCCTATTCTCTCATACTATAATAACCCATGATAAGAAGTCAAACATCCTTCTTTTTTTTGTGACTTCAAAGAAAGAGGGCATCACAGTTAGACAAAGGACTAATTTAGAGTCTGTAAACCTTAATTATAACTTCTCGGTTTTATTTACGGAAACGTTAATTGGTGAGATTGTGTCGGAGCATAAACCCGTATTCCAGCACTGCAATTAAAAGCCTTAGTTCAGGGTTGGCAGCTCCCATATTACGGCTTCAAAGGCAGAGAAATCAAAGTATCTGAGATCCGCAGGTGTGGTGTTCATTACACTAGAATTTGGTATTTCGTTTAAAATAATAACACAGCTGTGGTCAATAACAATGATAAAATTGGACATTGAGCGAGCCGTTCGCTGGCATCAAATAGCATCAGGTTTGTTTATTTCTTCACCTGTCATGCATTATTGCAATAGTTCTAATTAAAGTGTGTGTTTGTAAGTGTGTGGAGGCAGCATATTGGGCGAGATGTAATTTCACTCTTTCATCTGTCCGCAGGGACTAGCTAGGCCCCTAATCTGGCCCCGTGAGCCCTCGCCCTGGGTTGAACTTTAGCCCTGAGAGGGTCAGCCACTGGCCCGCTGGGAGACTGCCTCCACCGACCGGCTTAATCCTGACCAGTCGATAGATGTGGGGTAGTGGGACATGGATGCAACCCTCCACATACATTTAAACAAATGCACATATATATACGCACATGCACAGACATGTAAACGGCTCATTTCAATATGTGGTAAGTGGAGTTATCGACAAGCAGGTGCAAAAGATCATTCACATGCACATCATTTCAAATGCACATCCACACATATACGCAAATCCAAGTGTATCTAATTTCAAGAGACCTATAAGACACTGTGGTGTAAACTCACACACACACACACACACACACACACACACTGGTATATTTACGCATATGATTTGAGGCAAGCTCAGGAGCCTTTACTTCAGGGGACAGTATGCTGGATTGATGTGGTAATATTTTAAAGGGCAACCAAGTGAGTGGAACATCACTTTAGTAATGGGTCAATGGAAGAATGGATCGTCTTATTTAGATTTGACAGGATAGGGTTGATTTTGTATCTGCTATCTCAGAGCACCCTTTGTCGAGCTTTGACTGACAGGCATCAGGTAGATTGCAGCCTTCATGACAATGAGATGGGTGAGTGAAGTAGATATATTGGTAGCAACTCGCTAAATTACAGTACTAAATAGGAAGGAAGAGGGAGATAGGAAGTGAAGGAGGCTAGGATGGCTTTTTCAGTGAGCTTGACTCTCTGGGGAAAAGATCAGTCAGTAGAAGATTGTGATTAGGGTCAGGGTGGGCATATCATCAGAGGCACTGGGCAAATTTATTGTAGGGTTGGGGTTAAACATATGGTTGTGTGCTTTTGAGCCCCTAGGTTATAGTTACAGTTCGGGTAGGGGCATGTGAAAATTATTGTATTTTTTTTTATTATTATTGCATTAGTAATATATATTTTTAGATGCTATATTTGAAAATGTACATTGGTAAATGTATAATTTTGAAATTCTATTCTATTCTATAAATGTTCTGATTCCTTATCTGTGTTGCTTGTTTTTGACATGGAAGAAGCATAAATATCTTGGTGCCAGAACAGAATTATGAAATTAATATCTAACAATATTTAATTATTTTATTTGTAATGTGTTTAGTTATTAGATTAGAACAATAACACAATTTGTATATTTTATTATTCTATTGTTGTTTCCTATTCATTTAATTTTTGTGACATACAGTAACTACAAAGTGCGGCACATTACAATGAAGAGAACAACAAAACAAAAAAGACATCAAAATACCAATGTACTAAAAGCCAGAGAGTAAAAATATGGTTTTAGACAACACTTAAAAACATTATGTGTCTATTCTATTATGTTCTGAATCTGGGGAATGCTTTTCTGTGTCGCTTATTTTTCACTACCTCTTCACATTTATTTTTCTGCAGTACAGAAACCTTGTGGAATATTGATTGAAGTAAAGTTCAGTAAAAGAGCAAAAAGTCCTACCACATTTCCTCTCTGGCGTGTATAGCCGCCCTTCTTCTAGTTTCTTATTCACTCATGTTGTTCCTTAATGTTTGGAAAGTGTCTGTTTGACCATTTTAGTAATTTGCAATTTGTATTACTTATGCAGACATGAAGGTCCAAGCTCATCATTAATCCGTACACTATGTCTCATTCCATCAGTCTGCTTATATTTTCTTATAGACCTGCCCAATGGATTAACTCGAGATGTCAGCCTTAATCAACTCTTCGCCTAAGGTGTAATATTCTAATGTGGGTATAAAACAGGGACACGCCGGCTTTCGCGGGTTAATTACATCTCATCTGGTAGAGTGACAGCCAGAGAGTTTGACAGATAGATAGACAGACAGATTGATAAATAGATAACTTTGACCTCCGGGGCTCCTTGTGAATTTCACTTACACACTGAAATGGCTCTACCTAAACTGTTTATTAACAAGCAAAGGGAGGGCAGGAGAAAAAAAAATAAATTACCAGGAAAATAAATTAATGCTGGCTTGCAGCCCATCTCTGTCCAATCAAATGGCCAAAGATTACCCCATATAATTATACTAAAGGGCAATTGGTTGATATGAGTGCAGGTCGGAGGTCGTGGCCGGCATAAGTGATTCGCTGGTAGACTGTAATGTGGTCTGCTCGTCTCCGGCTCTGACCCTATTCCACTGCCTGATTGCCGCCTGTCACCTTCTCTTCAACTCATGTAAATTGTATCTTCTACTCTAGCACTGGTACGGGAAAATAGAGGTGGGGGGTCTGAGTGTTTGTGTGTGCAGGAGGGGTTTTCTCTGTCCAGCCAAACTGCGGACGCTCTTCCTGTATCGAAACCCATGTGTCTGTAATGGTTTCTGGTTGGCAATTTGAGCAGCGACGTTTTGGACTCATCCTCCTTAATAGGTTGTCCTCCTCCGGCTAAAATTGAATAGCCCCGACATGGCCCAAGGCGGGCGATCAAAATTCAATAATTCGGCCGGGGTCAGAGTCCTGTCATTTTTTGGGGATGGGGGTGAGTAATTATGCTGCACTAACAGGGAGAGGGGGGTGAGGGGTTATTGGATTGAGGAGGAGGTGCACCTGAACTTCGATAGTACTGTAACCTTCACAAGTTGTCCAAGTTTCAAAACCCATACAATCTAAACGCACTGTTTCTAGCGAGGGACATTGTCTGATTTGGGGGGGCATATAGCCAATTTATTTAAAAATGTGGCGATTTCATACTCCTTTACTGTATTAAATCCTAGAGTTGCTATTTTGACTGAAAAACATTAATTTGATGCATCATTCTTGCCTCGCATAACATATATTTCCACTGATCCCCATATATGTCACAAATCAACAAGCATAATTCGCCATAAAATGTCGCCACAGCGGTTCTGGTCGAAAATTGAAAACGAATGAGTCTCCCTCCTCCGAGAGCGAGTTGAATGGAGGGTGTCACATGTCTTTTGTCCTGTCAGTTTTATATGACATTATTATTCTCAGGGTTGTAAATTCCAGGCATGTTAAGATCTCAGACAACAACAATATAAAATTCAATCAATGAGGTGCTCTTTGTGTCTGCCCCTGCGGATGTTGTGCTGCCTGTGTGAGTTCTTAAATCACAGGCAGGAGGGTTCTGCATAATTGCATGGTGCCGCGGATCTGATGTGGGCTGTCTGAGCGCTGGCCCGGGCGTTATTGAGCTAATGTGAATTGCTGTTTAAAACGGGCTCATAAAATAAGGCCATTGACACAGGGTTGGTTTGGAGCTGCGTGTTGTGTCGCACGTTATATTACGGTATTAATATTAAAATGTGCTATTGAATTGAATTATATTTATCTGTAAGACAGGCACTGAAATGTGAAATATGACCATGTTTTTCTGCCCATAAAAGTGCGATGTGTATGTATTTTATATATAGGTTTATGTGTACAGGCTGAGGCTGACAGTAAGATTTAGAATTTTGGCTTGCTACTAAAATATTCTCCACAATTATTTATTTTAAACTGTCATCACAGCTATTATACTGTATATGCAATTTTACCCAAATTATGTATAAATATTCACTGCAGCTCTATACTCTTAAGACCGCAAAAATGATTTTTAATGAAAAATGTTCCATATAGATTTTCAAGTTCTATATATATATATATATATATATATATATATATATATATATATATATATATATATATATGTATGTATGATGGATGCTTTTTAAAGTACATGCAATAAATAAGCTATTTTCAACAGGCTTTCTTTTAGATCTGCAATGAGTATAATAATGTTATAAAAAAGGACATTTTATAACAAGTTACCGAAACAATCAGTATTTCAATTTTGGATTTATTTAACACACATTATGCTGGCATAAGTCCGAATGTGTAATTGCTGACTAGATAATGATTGAGCGTTATCTGATGGTCTTGTCATTAGGATGCTAATGAGAGACTGGTCTATTCTGCCCAGCCTTGTCTTCGCTCTGCGGCTTAATGAGAATGACACGGCCCACCTGAGATGGATCATCCTCCAGTTAATATTTCCAATCTGTTAATCAATGAACTGATCGATAGATGGTAGGGTGAGAGGAGACAGACAGGGTCCCCCAACTCTCAGCATGGTGCCCCAGTGGGATCACTCTGGATCAGGTGGCAGCAAGTAGCAAGTCCTCATGCCGGTTTTAACAATGTTTGATTTTTAAATGATTTTTTTTTAAACATTATGGATTGATTTTTTTTCTCTTCTTCTTTACAAAATAAGAAATACAAAACCTGAAAGAGCCAATAGCAGCAGGTGCTATTCATTGGCCACACTGCAGAATAGAATCTTGCACAAAAATAAAAAACTTTTCTTTTTGTTTTTATCTTTTCTTTTTTTTTTTTTTTTGTAAAAGATCAAAGTGCAAGGGGAAGAAAAATCATATTAACAGTGTAATAAGAAAAGATTTGGCTGGTGTGCTGTAGGTCGTGGAGCAGTAGCTGAAGGGAGGTCTTTATTTTGACATCGAGCTGCACAGGCGGCCCCCTTAAAAAGCTTATTATGTTCTCTGTTTGTGGCAGTGGCGGCCCGTTCCTGGCCTCGAAGCAGGCGAGCTCAGGACCAAGCTGTAGCACATTAGAGCCAATAAATGTGCGTTGGCACTACTCAATTTAAAGTAAAGCCCTCTCTTGCCTGGCCGGTCTGCCTCATTCCTAATAGGGTATTCCACAAACGCAGCTCATCAGTTGCGGGATATCTCATGTATGGCTACTTTTTCCTTTTTTGTTGCTTTTTTTCTTGTGTGTGTGAGAGGACAGATATAGAGTATTTTAAGTTTTGTGATTACCTAGATTCAGAGATGTATAAAGTACTAGAGACCCATACTTGAGTAAAAGTACAAGTGCTCTATCAAAAAAGTGACTTGAGTAGAAGTAGAAGTGCTCTTTAAGCACCACACTTAAGTAGAAGTACTAAAGTATTCAACATTTTTTGTACTTAAGTATTGCAAGTAGTCTATTTTAAAATTTACTACTCAAGTACTGAAAGTAAAAGTAGAAGTATTGTATTATGTAGCTATTAAAGAAAATAGTCAAAAGTTTGAACATATTGTTTTTACTATTTCAAATGATTAACCTAAAGGACAATAACAATTCCTTTGACTAACTTCTTGTAAATAAAAAAACTGTTAGTAGGGTCAGTTAGCCCAATTTGCAAAATGATGTCATTGATAACTTACCCTCATGTTGTTTCAAACCCATTAGACATCAGAGGGTCATTTAGAATTATTTGAAGCATCGAAAATACATTTTGGTCCAAAAATAGCAAAAACTACGACTTTATTCAGCATTGTCTTCTCTTCCGTGTCTGTTGTAAGAGTTAAAAACAAAGCAGTTTGTGATATCTGGTTTGCGAACGAATCATTCGATGTAACCGGATCTTTTTGAAACAGTCCACCAAATCGAACTGAATCGTTTTAAACAGTTCGCGTCTCCAATACGCATTAATCCACAGATGAATTAAGCTTAACTTGTTTAATGTGTCTGACACTCCCTCTGAGTTAAAACAAACCAATATCCCGGAGTAATTCATTGACTCAAACAGTACACTGACTGAACTGCTGTGAAGAGAGAACTGAAGATGAACACCGAGCCGAGCCAGATAATGACTCGTTCACGAGTCAAGAACCGTTTCTGTCAGACGCGTCCGATTCGTGAACCGAGGAGCTGATGATACTGCGCATGTGTGATTTAGCGTGAAGCAAACCGACACACAGAGCGTCTGAACTGAACTGATTCTTTTGGTGATTGATTCTGAACTGATTCTGTGTTAATGTTATGAGCCCACGTGCAGTCAACGCCAATGACGCCGAGAACCGATGCAACTGGCTCTTGACTCGTGAACGAGTCATTATCTGGCTCGGCTCGGTGTTCATCTCTCTCTTCACAGCAGTTCAGTCAGCACGCGCAGTGTCGCTTGATTCGCTCAATGATGTGGCAGCTTCATCAAACCTGCCATCTACAGTTCTGGCAGTGGTTTGTAATGGAATGATTCGTAACATTATTATAATTGTAACGAGTAACGATGCAGCACATAAAAAAAATATCGGAGTAAAAGTATTAAACTCAGCGAAAATATGTACCGAAGTAAAAGTGGAAGTAGGAGAAAAAAATAATACTCTAGTAAAGTACAGATACCGCCTTTCAGTACTTAAGTACAGTAGTGAAGTAGTTCTACTTCGTTACTATACATCTCTGCCTAGATTATAGATGCTTGTCTTCGATGGAGGGAAAGCTGTTGATATCACCTAAAGGAGAGGAAATAATTTTTAAATTATGTTGTTTAATGCACTTGCTGCAGAGTGTTTCATGTTTATTTTTGTATTTATTTTTATGTAATTAAGTGAATTAGTTTTTTGTTTTTTATTACACTGATAGACTTTGTATTACTGAATTTAAAAGTGCTCTTTGATTTCGGCAAAGAGCCGAAAATGAGCCTAAAAGATTTACTTAAGCCTCTAAAGTTCACAGAGATTTTCTGCCGTTGTGTGTTTGTGTGTGTGTGTGTGTGTGTGTGTTGTTCTGAAATGAACTGGTAGTTGTTCAACACATTTGGGGAGTTTAAATGCTATCTAATAATAGTTTATTATATTATTTGTATAATTTATAACTTTGTACTTTAAGAGAAAGATTAATTACACACTCTACTGTAATTGTCTTAAAATAATATTTATATAATATAAATAATAATTCAAATAATTTAAATTGAACAATTAAATAATTATATGATAGTATCATGCTATCTATCCATATACCCATCTAAAAAAATCTTTAGAAACATTATTTATATTGGACATTATATGTATCTTTTAATGCATGATATAATAATGCAACAATGTGATGTAAATGTGCAATGAAGGAAACATTTTAAACCTACAGTGCTATTTATTTTATTATTTTTATTTTTTAAGTATTTGCATTTTAGATGCATTTTATGTATTTATGGCTTCATTATGGCTTTCATGATGCTTATAGAATGGAAACTAATTCTGACCCTTCCAAAAATCAGAAAAAAAAGATCACACGAAGAGTGTCAATAGTTTTCTTTCTGTGATGTGTGTCAGAAACTAATAATGGCCATTCCAGAAGAGCACAACAAGCATTTTCAGTGACTGATGGCCCATTGATTGCCTTGCACAGTTTCTCCCTGATGGTCACTTGTTCAAGAGTTGTCTTTTCATCTCTCTTTTCCTCGGAGACGGTGAGGATAAGGGGGGAGAGTGAAAGTCAGTAAAAGCGACGGTGAGGGGAAACAGACATGCATGAATTTACACTCTTTAGTTGTGCAAGTGACTGGCCTCTGAAATTGATTGTGACTTTTCACCCTCTTTTTATCCCGTTGCTCACTGACTCATTTAAATTCCTTGTTTGGCCCCAGATGATTCAGTGGCTGATTAATAAGTCTCTGCTGCACCGCACCAGCTTTATTTCTTCAGCCTTTGATATGCAGGCATGTCCAAAAGAGCCTAGATTTCAAAGATGTGCCCACTGTCGGCATACATATTCACCCTGATGCACTGCGCTGGCATCCTAGGCCAAACTTAAGCTCCTTTATGTACAGAGTAACCCACTAATTGGACTGTCCTTGAGGTTCTGCCGTATTGATTGCTATCCACACAGTCAACTGTACATCTGCTTACCTTCTTAGATAGTCATCTCTTATTCTTGCTCGAAGTATTTCTGCTGCCATTGTGAGCTCTCCTTTAAATGGATGCCAATGTAGTTATCAACATGGAATGCACAAGAAAATGTGCTATGTTCCCACAAGTCTTTACTCTTTATTATTAGAAATTGTTGCTCTCAATAATGTGTGTTTTAAAAATGTAAGATATAATTCTTATTTTCTTGCCAATTTAAGTGTTATCTTAAGTGTAGGGTTAGGGTTAGGGTTAGGGCATGTATGTATTTATGTATTTATGTTTGCCTGATTTTGTATGACATATGTACTGTATGCAGGTTGGCTCAGTCATGATAAATCTTTTTTTTTTTTACTTAAAAATCGGTTGTTATTATATTATATTATATTATATTATATTATATTATATTATATTATATTATATTATATTATATTATATTATAGTCTAAACGAATTAATATGTATCCGTATTATATATGTAGCCTTACATGCAATATGCATTTTTATTTTTATTTTGTAACAAATGTAAAAAAAAAAAAGATATTTAAGATCATATGTAAGAATTAAAGCTTGTTCACACAAAATCCAATGTGACAAAACAAAACAAAAAAACTAACCTAGCCCATGAATAAAAAAATATAAATAAATAATAATAATAATAATAATAATAATAATAATAAATAAATAAATAAAAATATTACATTTGCTGTTATTATCACTAATCTGGTTGGGGGAAAACAAAATAGCACAATTAATCATGTCAGGATTCTAATCTTTCCATTTCTGTGCATCTTAATAGACCTATTTTCTTTCCCTTACACCACAGTTGACCCTTGTTTTCTGTTGCGCAAGCAGTCATTAGTGTAATTAGTGTGTAGACAATGTGTAACACTAGTATATTTCACTTCATTAACAGAATGAGTGTTTATCAGTCTCCATTATTCCAGCCAGACTTCTTCCATGAGTGATGGGTCACTTCCTAACTAGTGCGTCCAATAACTAGGTGCTGTTCAGCCATAAGTGTAATGTTGTCTTCACTAACTGGCCCATTGATCTCGTGAGATGAGCCATTAAACATTAACGGGCTGGCACTGGGCTGTTCTCACACAGTCAGCCGATTAATAGAGCTGTAATGAAGGAGGACAGGACCCTTAGAATGTACTGATTGATGGCCGAAGACAGAGAGAGAGAGAGAGAGAGCACCTGTTTAGATACTGAAGGATACAGAGGGACGCTGGCACCCTGCTGAGAGGCACTGAGTGATCTATACTAGAATATGTGCTCGTGCTCCGACAGCCGCTAACATGCTCGGCTCCCACAGAGACTGTGTAAATACAAGAGCCGTGAAATAGATATTACAGGTAAACTGACTGCTCATTCATCCAATCAGCCAACCACTCAGAGCTACATATTCTCATAATCTATATAGAGCCATGAAAGAAAAACTGTTTTCACATAAATATAGATGTCTTATGAACCTAATAAATGTATACACACAATTACCTTTAGTGTGTGTGTTTGTGTGTATGTGTGTATGCTTTTTTTAAAGGCATGCTTTTGTGTACTGGAGGGCATGTCTGAACACATGCACAACACTGTGTGTGTTCCCACTTTAGAGAAGTACCTACACTTGTGTGCTACTGACATTACTCTTTTTTCGGCGGTTCTCGTTTTGTTTTCCCTTTATTCTCTGTTGCTAACGATCAAATACTCCATTAACTTGTCTTACTTAAGCTAGATATTAAGCAAGCAGTCTAGTTATTTTCCCTGACAAAGAAAAATAGATTTCTTCATGTCTCTTTGTGTCCATGCTTGACGGTTAGTGTTTTGAATTAAGTTTAAATAAATTATATTTGCCGTATTCTGATGAAACTTACATCCATTAATTTTGTCTCTCCCTATGTTTTTTCTTTTCTTTTCTTTTCTTTTCTTTTCTTTTCTTTTTTCTTTTGTCCTATAATAAATTATTTTGATCATTTATATGCTTTAAGTGAAAACTGTTGAAGTTTGAAATAATTAATATGTATACATATATGAAATGTAAGCTTGCAAAATTACAATATGCATATGTTTTGATATGTTAAATGTATACAATTATATTATTATTCAATTACAATAATCACCAAAATTATTATTATTCTTATTCACACCATGTCTCAAACACTACTTATAATGTTCTCACTTTTTTCCTAAATAATAATAATAATAAGCAACATCATTTTAAAACAGGTCAAAAGGAATTGAAGTATTCATTATTGAACCAATAACAAATATTTCATGGTTGTTTAATACTCATAGCATTTAAATGCAGTTTTATAGAAAAAAATCAAGCATCTATTTAATGTCTTGTGATATTCCCTTAGGGTTAGTTTCACCTCGACTTTCTCTTTCCTCAGCTTGCTCTTTTTAACAGACCCTGACAGCTCTCAAGTGCCTGCGTTTTTACCCTTTTATCAAAAACAAGCCTCCTGGTCCTCTGGTATTCCAAACACTACACTCAAACCAGATGTCCTTTTTTGCCGGTGGCACAACTTTCAAGATGACAGCGTGCCCCAAGAGAGCAGGGCAAAATCCATGGCCTGCTGAATTTGTGACTAATGGGCGTTTTGATGTGACAGCAGCCGCCGTCTAGGGAAATTGAAGCGAGCAGCGTGTCGATACCTTTTGTGTCTCTCAGCGGTGGGTTATTGTTGACGGACCTTGGGGACAGGCCGTGGCCGTTTACATTCGCAGACGGTATGTGGTCAGCAACAACTTTCCTCTCGCTCCGTCTCTCTCCCTTTTTATTGTCACTATTGATCTGGTGCTGCCTCGCCACGGTGTGGCTAATTTGCTTGTTAACATAAATTTGTCAGCAGCGAGGGGAAAGGGTTTCCATCACAACTGCCTGCAATGAAGCTTCAACGACCCCCTAGCTCTCCTTTCCCCCTCCCTTCTCCCCCATCTCTCGCTCTGTTTCTATCTGTGACTCCCTTCCGTCTTTGCCTTCCCCTCCCTTTTCCTCTTTCAGTTTTTCTCGTTCTTTCTCTCTGCCCTCCGGTTCAATGCAGTGGGCCGATTTATTAAACAGCTGGTTGTTAAGCTGTCATTTAATCAATACAGTTTCCCGCACCTCTTGCTCCTCAGAATTAAATGCGAGTTAAACACAAACCAGGCATAATGACCTTTTTATGGGGCCCTCTCAGCCAATGAAATTAGCACGAAGGTTATGATATTTATACCTATAAGCCTGTGTAAGTCATTAACTTCAGACAATATCATTTTAAACGACAACACATGTCTCGCTCCCCTCTGCACGCTCTATGTCATTCTCTGGTTTGTCACGGCGCAAGAGGAATTTTGAAGCCTCATAACGAACTGCAGACCTCGGGGAATAAATCAGCATATTGAGAAAACGAAACGGGAAACTGAGGGAAGGGTAAAAAGAGCAAAGATCATTAATTCCTCCACCCAATCTCACCAGCTTGTCCAACTTCTAAAAGCTCCAGATGATGCAAAAAAAGTTCAGAAAGTTGTGAGCCATCTGCTGAGATATGAGCGTTTTTGCATTGAGGATTGTTTGTAAATATTTTAGCTCTTCTTTGTTACGCAGCAAGAGCCTTTTGGACACCAGCAAATAAGAAACTAACATCATCCTTGAAAATTTCGGAATTGCATATAAAATTTAAATCCATTTGGATTACATAGTCTTATATTAAATAATAAATACATTTAATGTGATGTACATTTCTGCCCCCCACCCATTTATTTTTTATTAGTTATTAACTATTATTGTTGTTATCTGTTTGCATCTGTTTGATTTTATTTGAATAGCCATGTTTTCAAAATGTGTTATTTAGTCAAACAGAATAGAATCGATGTTAAACTGTTCATTGTGAAAAAATGTAATTTATTTAGTTTAAAAGTATGAACATTTTTAAAATATGGCTAGCTGTGGAACAAGGAATATTCAGTTAGCTAAAATGTATGAGTTTTAAACAAACTGGATTTATTGGTAATATATATATAAACCTGGTTATTGTGTATTTACAAACACAATCCGTTTATTAGTACTATTGCAGAAATCATATATTTTTCTTTCCTGTTTTGTTAATGTACGACTGACTACTATACATCATATTACGTTTATTAGTGGGAATTATACATGCAATTCAAAAACATAAACTTTTTTTTTTTTTTTTTTTTTTTTGGGTGCATTTTGAATGGAAACTAAAGTAAAATATAAAATAATCTGTTGGCACAATGTGATAGAAAGCTTAATGGTAAAGATAAATGAGCTAACGCAGGCATTACAATTTTTGGTACAACTGTGAGAACACCATAATACCCAATCATACGACATAATGAGATATTGCACTAGGGTGTTATTCATGCATAGGCTCAGAGAACAAATTCTATTTCCTCACAGACATTCATGAATATTAATCGGACACTATAATTTCATAATGCGCTTAAAGCATATCAGTTGGATTGTTAGACTATGTTTTTAAAGCAACACTAATATTTGCCTTCAGTACATGATAATATGTCACAGGAGTCTTCGCTGTCTGTGTGGTGGGAGACAGTGGTAAGCCCTTTTGACATGACATATTGTCTGTGTTTTCCTCAGTGCGGCTCACAGTGGGAGACAAGACCATTAAGCTGCGGCAGTGGTGTAAAATTTCCCAGAATGCAATGGTTTGAGAAAGGGAGCACTACCTCCGAGGTCTGGTGGTGACAGGCTGGGATGACATCACCAACAACTGCAATGAGATACCATCGTAACATAAATAATATTTTTGTTGACGTTCGAAATAAATCAGATCAGAAGGCCTGTAACTCACAGCTAAGCTGAGATATCATCACAGTCTCAGACGATCCGGTCCTCCCACTGACCCTCGACAAACCTGACACGACAACTGCCACCCATGAGTCAACACAGACCGACAGCAAAGATATACAGCAAAAACACGACAATGCATTTCCTCATAAAAATCATAATCGATGCATTCATTCCAAAGTTCATGAGGTCAAATTTGCATGTTTTTTTTTTTTTTTTTTTTTTGTGTGTGTGTGAAAGTAAAGACTTTTATCATGTTGTGAAACATTTTAGTTTCATATAAATGTGGTCCTTATGATTTTTTATTCAGCAATGGATTCTGGAGAAAACAATTTCATGGTTTCCACCAAAATATCAAGCAGCACAACTGCTTTCAACATTATGATAAAAATCTTTTGTAACATTATAAAAGTTGGTTAGACTTTATTTTAAGGTGTCCTTGTTACAGTATAATTATATATTTGAGTACTGAGTAATATTAATTAAACTACATGACTACATGAACTTACTATATGGTTATGGTTTGGCTTGTTTTGTTATTGTAATAGTAAGTACATGTAACATGGACAACTTAAAGTCTTTCCTTTTTTTTCTTGAGGACCAAATCAGCATATTAGAATGATAATAATAATAATAATAATAATAATAATAATAATAATAATAATAATAATAATAATAATAATAATAATCTATTTTATTAACAACACAATGTCTATAATAATATTTCACAATATTACTGTTTTACTGTAGTTTTGTATTTCAATTTTTTTTAAAAAGTCAAACTGATTTTGAATGGTATTTTAATTATTAGTGACAATTGCTATTTAAACGTTTATGATTTATATGAATACAATTGAATGTGTTCAGAATGGATCTTTGCTTGACCATTTGCTCTGCCCTGAGGAAAGTGGACATCCTGACCCTAAACTGACCCTAACCTTACCACAACCTCTGCGTTCATTTGACCTTTGACCCTAAACTTAACCTTAACACTCACAGGAACCCTGACTTTCACCTTTAACCAGGCGCACCGCTCTCCACACAGATCTGAACTCCCCTATGTATCTCAACTCTGTTTATCCCTCTTTTTCATGTTGTTCCACATCCTACACACACACACTTGTAAGCTGTTAAGATACGCAAATACGGATATAGAGGAGGAACTTCAGGCTGACAGCTCTATCATTTAATCCAGATAATCTGTTTTATTTCAGTATCTTACACATCAGAGTGTCACTCTTTAAAATCTCAAAGTACCTTTCGTCTTTGTTGTTAATTCGTGTCACGCACGGTGCAGTGTGCGCTACATAACCAATTAATGTTCTACATTTTGCCATCCAGAAAACATGAATCTAATGCATCCTAGTTATCGCACTTAAGTTATAATTAAATCGATTGCTTCTTATGTTGCTTGTGGTCAAGTAACTTGGACATCATGTACTGAAAGGGTCACATTACCTTATGTTGCAGTATTTATATTACAGTGAAATGAATACTGACGTGCTAGTACTACACATAAACAACATTGCGCTTAATGTTTTATTTTCTAGAGCAGGTTATAAATGGAAATTGATTGTTTTTGTCAGTGTTGGCGAGCTGCATGTAACGTATCTGTGCATATACTATTTATTTACCCTTTTACTTAAAAATTCAGATATTTGCTACAAATTGTTCAAATATGTAGCACACATTATTTTTCTATTTATTTAATGTATTGACAACTATAAGCAAAAAATTTTTAAAGTTACATGATGCCTTTACAGTGGTAATTATTGAAAGTTTTTCAAACTAGCAATTAGTCATTTTATTTGAAGCAATGCTTAAAAAGTAATGTGTATTTTTAAAAGTAACTTTTCACAGTTGCAGGTAATTTTATTTGCAAGTTAGAAACACATCAAGGGTTAAATTTTTTAATGGAAATGTAAAGTTTATTTTTTAATATACAGTTTATGATTTAACATTTAATAATAGTGTTTTGTTTAAATCCCTTAAATGTGCAAACAATATATAACCAGGTAATTTATACTCCCTAAAAACAATTACAAATTAGATAAAAAAATAAAAAATTATAATAATAAATACAATTGTTTTTAAAAGTAAAACGTACACATAATATTATTTAAATTATTTCTTAGTTATTATTTACACTGTAACATGAACCCTATAGTCAAGTTACCAGTAAGATGAAAGAAAAAAATAAGATAATTCAAGTAAATTCAATTGTATTTGTATAGCGCTTTTTACAATCGTTGCAAAGCAACTTTACAGAAAATTAATGTTTATATAATATTTAGTAGTAGCTTATCAGTGGTGACTCAGTTTATGTACAGAAATGTGGCAGAAATGTACTGAAAAATCTATAAAATAAATTAAAAATTATAAAAATTCATTATAACTTTTTAAATAATAATAACATCATGTGTTTTTTTATTTATTTTGTTAGTTATTATTTAATCACAAATAAGATTAAAAAATAATAATAATAATAAAAAAAAAACGGGCTTTAAAAAAAAAAACACACACATATAATATTATTATTTATAATAGTAGTTATTATTTACACTGTAACGTGAACACTATAATCTAATCACCAAATCACCAAATGCTGAGCTAGCACTAAATGCACCGGCATCAACTTCGTAACTTGGATCTTGTAATCCCACATATGTGCTTCGTCACAATTTTTTCCTGCGCTTTTGTCAAATCATTAAAAGATTAACATTTATGATGAGTGTAAATATTGTCAGTTATTGCTTATAACATCACGGGCATGGTAAACCTTTGATATGCCAGCACCAGCATTGGTCAGCGGAGTACAAAAAACAAGTTTACTCTCCTCACACACGTCTGCTTTGCTCTTTCCTCAGAATTTCTCATGGCTCCCAGGCGGAGCGGGCTCTTATCCCGGTCCCTGTGTAAGTCTCCCTGCAGCGGAGGGCTTAATCTGCTGTGCCACTTTAACCCTCCGCCTCCAGCCATAGAACAGGCCCGCTCCAACGGGTGGTCGTCCTGTCAGCCCCCCAACACCTCCTTAAAAAAAGAACTCACAGAGGAGAAAAGTTGGAAATCTAAACACTGTTGCATTAGATGGACATCCTGCAAAATCCTTTTCTCCAATCCAGATGCTCATATCTCTTTTGACAGTCATTGGGCGGCAAAGTTCGTGCTTTGAAGCAAGTGGCTTTTGGTCTCTGTTTTCAACTTTCAGTGTAATGAAAGGCAAACATTGCAAAATTCCCGCGTTATTAAATAAAACATGTCGGTGGCCTGGGGCCAAGCATTGTCACGCTATGAACAAATGTCTTATGATAATATTTTCCATAACTATTGGCCCTGATCTAGAATGAGCATGTTTGATGTATAGACTCATTATTAGCTGCAAGATACATATGCTTACTTAGATGAGAGGAAAATGTATTTTCTCCTCCGTGTAGTGTAACTGAATGATAATGTTCGAAAAGTGTGAGAGGATCAGAAAATGTGGAATGCTATATAGAGGCGTATATATCAAGGTGAACTGAAATAAGTTCTTTAATTCTTGTGATAGTTTTTTATGTATATACTTCTTGGGAGAGTAAAATTGTCGCTATGTAGGTGGAAATAAAATTAAGCAAGCTCACATTTAAATTAACACCAAACATTGAACTATGAATGTTGAACACAGTCCAGCCTTTACTTAAAGATTAGGTACAGAAATTGAAATGTGAATAGCACTACGCGAAATGGAATTAGACTACAATTTATCTATGCTGAGTAAATAATTCAGGAATGGATTTTCGCACCATTTTCTGAACTGACTGTACTTGGTTTGACCTTCAATCCGATACACAAGTCATTCATTGTTTCACTCACACATATTCTCTTATGTAGCTTTAACAGATAATGACACCAGCCAGAAGTATAATTTTAATAAGGAAAACACAGTATATATCTTTTGCATGTATGTGTATGTGCAGTATATATACGTTACATGTTATTTAATTTCATATCATATAGTAAAAATTAAGCAACACTTTATTTTAAAGTATCCTTGTTGCATTTTACATCTACTTACTATTATAATAACAATTAATAATGCATGGTTACATGCAAGTAACCCTAAGCCAGTCCTAGATTATAAAAATAAAATATAACTAAAATATATCCTAACCATATAGTAAGTTCATGTAATTCATTATTTTTACTCTGCACTTAAATGTATAATTACACTAACAAGGACACCTTAAAATAAAGTGTAACCTAAAAGTAGTATAGTTAAATAAAATATTATTATAATAATACACCTAGTGGCAGATTCAAAATAACATTTCAAGTCAATTAATAATAATAATAATAATAATAATAATAATAATAATAATAATAATAATAATAATAATAATAATGTGTATATCATTATTGGATAACTTTGACTAAACTGCAATGCATTTACTAGCAGAATTTTTTTTTTAAACAACATTAAATATTTCTCATTAAATATTATTTCTCATTAAATATTTACATTTATGTGAAGAATGACTATAAATATATATGAATGTAAGCAAAAATACAAATAATAAAAAAAAGAAACGGATGGAGAAAAAGACAAATTCCAACAGCGGCTCCAAAAAAAGGCACGGCCTTCCTCGCTCTCTCTATCCCCCAACACCTTTCTGAAGGATTTATGTAGAATATGAGGGGATTGGAGCTACACCTGGCTTGACAGAGACAGCGCTACTTTATTAAAGCTAGTACTGCACAGACTGGTGCTGTATTAAAATTGAAATAGAAGCAGGGGAGAGTTATTTGAGTCCAGAGACTGAGACCAAATCCCGGCTGGTCAAAGCACCAAGAGTTACCCCTCAGCCTGCACAATCTAGGTTTACCTGAGCGCATAGGCACACATAAACACACACACACGCACACATATATAAGTACAAGCAAACGAGAGTTCCTATTGATATTTAGATAATATCATCACATTGGGCTGTTTTTTTATTTTTTTATATTGATTTTAAATTGCACATTAGACTCACTCTTCAGGCTGGTAGTGCCTTTTTTTCTCTCTCTCTTACAAGCCCTGGTCCCTATCGGCTCAGTGCAGGCCCTTCTGAGGGAATGTGTATGGATTTTTCTCTTCAGGAGGCTTGTTTTCTGTGATGAGGGAGTCATGCCAATAAGTGCTCCATTACATACGTAATCAGGGAGTGGCAAGAGAATTAGTCACCGCTGACCTCTCAGCCTCTCTCACACACACCTGACAGGAATATAAATGCTAACAAACATTCATTTTGACATACACACACATTTTTTTTTTTACTTTTTAAACACAAAATGGCTTCATACATCTTGTAAATGACACATAGAAAGTAGAGAATAGGAATGAATGTGCGGTGGAACGTTTTATTGCAACAGGTATTACAACAAGGACCGCAATAGGATTCAGAAAACTAGTGAGAAATACTTTTTCTTTGCATGCTTCAGTCTAATATATTATTTTAGTTTAAATTTGTAATAATTGTTTATAAAATTAAGACTGGATGTTAGACACACACACACACACACACACACACATATATATATATATATATATATATATATATATATATATATATATATATATATACACACGTGTGTTTGTGTGTGTTTAATGTGAGAGAAGACACTGAATTTCAGGTTTCTCTCTCTTTTTGTTCAATAGCAACAGTACCTGAGCTGCATGACGTTTGTGTAAAACCTGATCATCGTGTTCTCCAGCATGATCTCACCTGATGAATGTCACAAATTTGCTTATTTGGCCCAGAAATAGTGCAGAAATTATTAGTAAACAATACAGTTCTTAATCCTAAAGATGAACAAGTTTAAACCAGTTCCCAAGTTTAAATTCGATTTTGAGTCCTAGATTTTAAATGTGAGCTTTGTTGAGGTCCAGTGTAAAATCTATTTTCCAAAGTTGTAAATAAAACCAAGATTACCGGAGTGTGTTTTACAAGAAAATATGATTTCAGTCTTTATGGTTCAACATTTAACGTTTAACTCCTCCATGTCCTGCTTGCAGTTTATTTGTAATTGTTTGTGAAATGTACTGGCAATTTCTAAATGAAAATAGCTGCAACGTAAATCCTCCACATTTTTTTTTTTAAACATGGATATGTGGAACCAATATTTGTAAACAGTTCACCCTCTGAAAACCTAACACATTCAATCTCAGTCATACCTAATCGATTTGAAATGGTTTTTAAAGTGGCTTATTGTGTTCCACGTGATCGCTTTCCCTGTGTGGAGGAAATAACAATATGGTTCTGATTACATCTTTCTCCATTAGTTTTACACAGAGGGTGATTATTCTGTAGAGTAAGATGGATTCATATGTCCAGCCGTCTCAGTGCTTCAGATGAAAAGCCTATGCGTGTACGGGAGGACTCCCTTGAGGAGTGTGTGGTTTTGGAGAGGGGCAGGTGGTGTGTGTGTGTGTGTGTTCATTCCCCATAGGTTCCACAGAAGTCCTACTGCGAGAAAGAGCGAAGAGGGGAGGGGGTGGAGGATTGGCACAATTTCATGAGCTTATGAAAAATGACTTGGCAGAAAGTAGTGTTCTTTGTCCAAGGCTGGGTTTGGATGGGTGGGGGCTGGAAGGAGGGATGAGAAGAAATATAGACGGAAGAAAGGAAGATCTGTTCTACCCCCCACCCCTAGCCCCTGTCTTCTTTCTTTCTCTCTCTCTGCTTATTTCTGTATATGCTTTCTATATAGTCATTCTGCATCTTCATTTTGTCCTCTGTCTAGTTGCTTGCCAACAGCCTCTGCTCCCTATCCATCTCTCTCACTCTTTATTTTACTTACATTACCTGCTGTTGACCCCACATTATTCTTAATAACTGTACCTCAATGTACCGTGATTAGACTTAAAAAGTTAAAACTGTAGAGTTTTAAAAAATGATGTGTATTACTTATTTTACAAAAAGTAAAAAAAAAAAAAGCTAAGTAAAATTTTTGAAAGTCTCTTATGTCCGCAAAGGCTTCATTTATTTGATCAAGTATACAGTAAAAACAGTAATATTATGAAGTTAAAATTTAAATATATATGGTAAAATTGAATTATTCAGTGTCACATGATCCTTCAGAAATAATTTGAATATGTTGAAATCTTTGTTACTATTTTCATACGTTTAATCAGTAGGCGTATTTGCCGAATAAAAATATTTATTAATTTAAATAAAAATTGCACTGACCCGAAATGGTATAACACGAATTCCAAATGTTTCCTTTTTTTATTATTTTTATAGGTTGATTAATTTACTGTCCATACTTTAATATAAGAAATGTGATTTAAATGTCCAAAAAGTTATATTATATTATATTATATTATATTATATTATATTATATTATATTATATTATATTATATTATATTATATTATATTATATTATATTATATTCCAAAAATATTTTCTTGTAGTTTTATCTAAACCAGTGGTTCTCAAGCTGGCTGATGGCAGAGGTTGAAAACTAAAGAAAACAGACCAAACTTAAAAAAAAAAATAAAGCACCTAAACAAATTATTCAGTTTATGACAGTTAATCAACTGTAGTTACATAGTTATAATATACTTATAAACTAAATATTTATATAGATATGATAGGTAAAATTCATAGTGTTTCTAAACATTCTCTTTAGTTCTTCTCATTTAAACTTAACTATAATTTAAGTGTCATGCTTAGCTAATGACAGTTCAGCTTTCCCCAGATTTAGGCTATTTCTTCTGTTGCTTTTTTTTTTTTTTTTTTTAAGTAATACAGTCATCCACAACCTGTCTGAAATTTTTTAAAAGCATTGCAGTAGACTGGACTGGGATGACATCTAGACTTCTCTGTGGCCAGTGCTATTTAGATCCACTGGAATAGTTACTCTGTATTTATTAATTTATTTTTCGTAAGAAACCTATCCGATAGATTTTTCCCAGCTGCACATAACATATAGATATAATCTCTCCTTTCAACACAGATTATTTGCATGCATAAAAAAACTGATTTAGTATCAACAATAACTTCCTCTACTTTCACATCAGTGAAAAAGAATCAGTGCTGAAAAGAATTACAGTGTCACCCATCCTCAGTTAAAGGCCGCAAAGTGATTTAATTAGTGTTGTATGCACACCGCAATGACACCAAATAAGATCTGAAGAAATTCCTTTGTCATGGTGGGGAACGGGGGATTATTGATGGTGTTGTTTGTGTGGACGTATTTCTTTAATTAAAACAGATCGCTGTCCAAGAGAGACAAATTACTTTGGCATGGTGCTGGCAGCACAGGCTAACTGACATGAATTGAGTTGTGGAAAGTATTTTCAAAGTGTGTTTGGGGCTTAGAGTAGAAAAGGAAAGCCAGGCTGCGAACCAATGAGAAGTTTAGTGTGGATTTTGAGTTCCTGTGCACGACAAGAAACACTGAAGCAACTGTGACAGTTACGGCTGTCAGATCCCCAGCTTCTCTACATGTGTTTATCTCTATCTGAATCTGTCAACATCTACTGTATGTATGAGTATTTTTAAGCATGTCTGCGTTCGGGCCCTGTGAAGGGGGTGCGGGGGGGATCAAGGCTTTTGCCTTGTAGTTCTTTCCCATTACTCATCCAACAGCCTTGCTTGGCTGCCATTTGGCTCAGACTCACAGTGTGTGTGTGTGCACGTGAGTGAATATGCATGAGTAAGCATCTGAAAACTTTGTGCCCTATATATCTGTGTTTTTAGATTTACTTTTCCCAGGCAGCCTAAACAGAAAAAAAAATTAACTTTACAATAACTTATTCCATATGGGGTAAATAAAAACAAATGAGTCAAGTCCCAGATTTGTTGCCAGTTCCTCTCTTTTTAGACTGCAGCTTGTGGAGGCTCATTAAAACCAGATGTATTTAAGTTAAAGCAAATGGTTGGCGCAATACTGGCAACACACCTGATCACAGAACAGTGACCAGACAGATTAACAGATTTTTCCCATCTGTGTGGCTAATAAATTTTATGTATGCCAGACAACCCAAAACAACCACATTCTTGATGAAAAATTGCCTGACAGTCTTTGAAATATATTAGTAAGCAATACATATTACAGTTTGCATTGAAGTTACTATGACAATGTGCTCATTTGATGATCATTTATTTTCATTTTTCTCGGCTAATTCTTCCTCGACATACATTTATAGTAATGGAGCGGGCCTAGAGAATAACGCTGAAGTCATATTGCGTAAGTTTAGAGACTCATGCTAGTTTTAGATGTTTTATTGACACCCACACTGCATGTCCTTCTCTGTTAAAAACTGTAAACTAAGGAAAGTGCACAATAACTGTTTGCTTGATAATAGCTATAGTTGACTGAACATTGTTAGTAATAGAAAGTGAAGTTTTTATTCAATACGTGCCTTAAGTTCTGTTATGAGTTTTATGGCATTATATTTTATAGCTTTCGGAATGTAAGCCATAACATGTAAATTTAGTTCCTTTGAACCAGAGATCACAGTTGGAGATCAAGTACTTACTGTACATATTGAGCTGCGCACAGCTTCCCCAGATCGCTGACATACTTCAAATTAGAACTGTTTTTTGAATTATTTTATTTTTATACTGTTTCTGCTATAATATATGCATGCATGTTTGTGTATATGTGTGTGTATATACTGTGTGTACATATATATATATATATATATATATATATATATATATATATATATATATATATATATATATATATATATATATATAGTCAAAAAGTATTTACTTCATTTTACAACTTGAATAGTTAAACAGTTTATGATTGTTTAACTCTATATTTAGATTAATAGTTTTAAACATCATCATTATTATTTTTATTTTTATTATTGCTTTTCATATTTTAGGATTACAAATATGGGTATCTATAAATAAAGGGCATTTAAAAATAGCGTTTAATTAGGATTAAAAATAATGAAATTATACTTAATCAAAAACCTTTGTTTTACCATTTAAATTATATTTTACGTAAAAAAAATGTTTTCACTTTTGGCAGTTATAATGTTAAATAATGAGTGATTTGAATAAAAAAACAAGGCTGATATTATTTTCAGTTTATTTGTGTGTGGAAATGGATGGTCATTTTGAGCACATTGCATTGTGGGATAAAATATTGTACAATGTTCTCAGGTGTGTGCGTAAAAATTTGCATAAGTGCACTGCAGACAAAACAGAAATAGTAAGAATTGTATAGTAGTGTGCATTCCAAACACAGCCAATGTTTGTTTTGGATCCGTTTGATTTTTCTGCACTTACACAATGCAACAATGTTTCCATCAGTAATGTTTCAATGTTTTTCATTGCTTAATTCTATGTTCAACAACTTGACAAAGTTAAGTTACTCTTTAAAACTTTCATTATCCACCCAGATTAGGCCGGATTAAGTCGCGTCCAAGCCCTCTTGTTCCGCAGCCTGTCCTCTGTTGTCTTCTCTCCAACATCAACCTCTGGCCACCTGTTTTTATGGGTTTGATGTGTCCATGGTAACAATCCATACATCTCTGCCAGGGCACTCGTAAATTATGAACACCGAGTTTGCCATGCACAGCTGCAGCGCCGTCTGACGTTAACAATATCAGAATCCAAACAATGTTCTCTGAGAGTTATCAGTTATTCCATGGGAGTCGCTCTTGGCAGCTCTTTCCAACCTGTGTACTTCACCTACTCAGAAAGCCAGTTAAAATATATCCAGTTACAGTTTTGAGAACAGTGTGAGAAGTCACCATGTGCATTGTTTGGATGAAATGAGTTCAGCTATGATTGTACCTTCATGTCGCTGCAGAAACATCCTGCGGTCGCATCCCTCACGGCGCCAGCCGCTCAAGTTCAGAATTCCGCACTTCGTAAAAAATGTATCCAAGGCTCATTGTATTCTGGCGGTAATCAATACCTACAGCACAGCTGTGGAGCCATAAAGAAAGGACAGGACGTTACTTTTGGCAGGCGTTATGTAACTACAGTTCCCAGGATCCCATGCTCTCTGATAGACATCATCATACATCAGTTGCAGAAGAACTGAGCTGGACTCATGTAACAGGACGCTGGATGTCAATGGATGTTTATTTCATTTTTCACTTATGGGTATTTCTTAAATCATAAGCACTTTTGGCCCATTGAAATTTTTAGAAACACTTTTCACAGTTTATTTAAGACAAGTCGACACTGGTGAATAGGGTAAAGAAGACTAGCTAATAGAATATTGAGACATTTGTTTTGTATTGCATGTTTTATGAATTATGTCTAAAATAAGAAATATCTAATTAATTAAATATGCTTTAATTTGCATGCCTTTGCAAAACAGAAATTTGAACATTGGTAAAAGCCAGGTTCAAAAATCTTGTTTTATTTTGATGATGTATTAAAGGTTTTTACAGAGGAGATTTTGAATATCGATAAATAAATCAAAAGTTATTTTTTGAAAATAATAGTTTTCATTCCTAAATGGTTTCAGAAAAAATGCTTTTAGAATATAGAAATTAATAAACTGGACGGTTTGTACACAAGCGGAGCTCTTACATTAAAGTTGCACATTATACATTTATATTAATATTTTGATATATATATATATATAATCCATTAACATTTACACCACATCTCAAGTGATGTATTATTTTATGTATTATTATGTGCTACATTTGTCAGGTATTTGGTAGGGGAGGAACTCAAGTGCAGACAGGGAATCACAAAACAAAGAGTTTATTAATACAAAAAGGGGAAAACAAAACCCACGAGGGGGAAAACAGGACTAGGGCAAATACAGCAATACTAAATAAGACTGACTCGACAAGATAAACAAAGACTCAAAACAGGAGAACACTGACTACAACTAACACTCACGGTTATACAGGGACTTCAGAGGAACAATCACAAGTGTGGAACACATCTGATCACAGGTACAATCGCACAGACACTTCTTAGGGAACAAATCTCAATGAACCGACGCAAGACAGAGCACACTAGGAAAGCTAAATAGGGGGAACAATCAAGACACGACAGGTGGCACAGATGGGACAATCAAGACACGACTAGGTTAACAAGGGGGGCGGGGCAAGGAAACGAGACAACACAAGCACATGGCCCAAAGGCAAGGCCATGTGCTTGTACACAAAACACGGGTCTGTCATGATCCTGCCTCAAGACTAGGAAAAATCAAGGACACGAGGGCAGAATCATGACAGAACCCCTCCCTTAAGGAGCGGCTTCCAGACGCTCCTCAAGGGAACATCAAACACGGGACATGACTGACATGACAGACTGGGACACAGACACAAACCAACAAGACAAGACGAACAACAACAAGGGCAAACATGAATACACAACGGCAGGGTTGGGGTGACAAATCAAAAAAAACAAACAGGGAAGGGGAGGGGGCGGGACCACAAAGTTCATGGGGGACAGACCAGGGCGGGTGGGAGGGGTAGGAATTTTAGGAGGACAGGACGAAGGCTGACGACGGGGGGTACGGGCAGGTCTGGGTGGTGAGGGGCGGGGAGGGTTCTCGGGATAACTGACAGGAGCAGACACAGGACGCGGGGCAACACTTACGGGACGCGGGGCAACATCAACAGGACGAGGGGCGACTACATCTACAGGACGAGGGGCGACTACATCTACAGGACGAGGGGCGACTACATCTACAGGACGAGGGGCGACTACATCTACAGGACGAGGGGCGACTACATCTACAGGACGAGGGGCGACTACATCTACAGGACGAGGGGCGACTACATCTACAGGACGAGGGGCGACTACATCTACAGGACGAGGGGCGACTACATCTACAGGACGAGGGGCGACTACATCTACAGGACGAGGGGCGACTACATCTACAGGACGAGGGGCGACTACATCTACAGGACGAGGGGCGACTACATCTACAGGACGAGGGGCGACTACATCTACAGGACGAGGGGCGACTACATCTACAGGGCACGGGGAGACAACATCTACAGGGCACGGGGAGACAACATCTACTGGGCACGGGGACACATCCACAGGACACGGGGCCACATCCACAGGACACATGACTACATCAGCAGGACACGGGGCTACACTCACGGGACACGGGGAGACGACATCTACGGGACACGGGACCACATCAACGGGACACGGGGCCACATCAACGGGACACGGGGCCACATCAACGGGACACGGGGCCACATCAACGGGACACGGGGCCACATCAACGGGACACGGGGCCACATCAACAGGACACGGGGCCACATCAACAGGACACGGGGCCACATCAACAGGACACGGGGAGACAACGGCTGGACACTTAGGACTTCTGGGGACAGGGTCAGGGGACAAAACAGGACTGACGGGGACTTCTAAAATTTGGACAAGACGGGACAAATAGTCAGAAAAAGCTTTAGCAGCTAGGATAATAGGCAGCTCCTTCTGGGATGAGACCGACTGTACAAGAGTCTTTGCTGCAGAGTCGGCCGCGGCTCTCTCCTCCGCTCTCACGACTGCAGCTCTCTTCTTTGCCGGCTCGGGCACACTCACTGTTGCTGGCTCGGGCACGCCCACCGCTGCTGGCTCGGGCACGCTCACCGCTGCTGGCTCGGGCACGCTCACCGCTGCTGGCTCGGGCACGCCCACCGCTGCTGGCTCGGGCACGCTCACCGCTGCTGGCTCGGGCACGCCCACCGCTGCTGGCTCGGGCACGCCCACCGCTGCTGGCTCGGGCACGCCCACCGCTGCTGGCTCGGGCACGCCAGCTCTCGACGCTGCTGGCTCGGGCACGCCAGCTCTCGACGCTGCTGGCACGGGCACGCCAGCTCTCGACGCTGCTGGCACGGGCACGCCAGCTCTCGACGCTGCTGGCACGGGCACGCCAGCTCTCGACGCTGCTGGCACGGGCACGCCAGCTCTCGACGCTGCTGGCACGGGCACGCCAGCTCTCGACGCTGCTGGCACGGGCATCCAGCATTGCCTCCTGTCTGCTGAGTTCCATTGTGGTCGGTTCATTCTGTCAGGTATTTGGTAGGGGAGGAACTCAAGTGCAGACAGGGAATCACAAAACAAAGAGTTTATTAATACAAAAAGGGGAAAACAAAACCCACGAGGGGGGAAAACAGGACTAGGGCAAATACAGCAATACTAAATAAGACTGACTCGACAAGATAAACAAAGACTCAAAACAGGAGAACACTGACTACAACTAACACTCACGGTTATACAGGGACTTCAGAGGAACAATCACAAGTGTGGAACACATCTGATCACAGGTACAATCGCACAGACACTTCTTAGGGAACAAATCTCAATGAACCGACGCAAGACAGAGCACACTAGGAAAGCTAAATAGGGGGAACAATCAAGACACGACAGGTGGCACAGATGGGACAATCAAGACACGACTAGGTTAACAAGGGGGGCGGGGCAAGGAAACGAGACAACACAAGCACATGGCCCAAAGGCAAGGCCATGTGCTTGTACACAAAACACGGGTCTGTCATGATCCTGCCTCAAGACTAGGAAAAATCAAGGACACGAGGGCAGAATCATGACAACATTTTGATTACATCTTTATTTCAGGAATAAATAAACATACTCTTTTGTTTTGCTAAGGCTTACGGGTATATCATAATGTGCTAATAGCATAACTAGCATTTCATCAATGCTAAACTCAATTCAGTTTAAATTATTTATTTTATTAAAATTACAGCA
>NC_068409.1:23960839-24030839 GCF_023724105.1 Carassius gibelio | reverse complement strand
ATCTCACATGATGTCTCAAACACAAGAAGCCTTAGTTCAGCTTCTGTCCCGAATCACATGAATAATTGCACTGTTCATTTTCCAAACGGGGATTATGATGAGGGCCTTTGTGGAAAATGGAGGCTTACATTAAGGGTCTTTTAGAGATCAATAAGCCAGAATAAAAGCTCTTGGAAGCAGAGAGGATTGAAGGGTATGAATGTGACTACAGACTGCAGCAGGCATGGGAGGAATCCTAGCCAGGGAGGGTCACCTTGGGATGCGGCAGCGCTATCGGGAATTGCGCCGGATAAGCATATCAAAGCCGAGCTCCGTGTCGATGCAGGAGCTGACGTAAGGTCTCCTTCGTGCTGCTGGAGCTGCCACTGGCCTCTCCTCTGATCTCCACCACCGCATTGCTGCAGCCTCGAAGTTCAAAGCAATATTGATGCCTGAACTAGTCACAAGACCTTATTAAAGGATGCTGAACCATCACCTGCTTCAATGACTGGTTACCTCTGCAATAATGAGAACCTTATGACGCTGAGAACAGGATCAAACTCTGACTTGAAAGGTGAAGCATAAATTGCTGCTCTTTTGCATCATGTTTTTCCCGGTCACATGATTATTTCTGTGAGACAAAACCATCACGGTGACCACGTTATGGTGTGCTAGTCTTAAACCACACGGTTCCTCCTTGAATCTTTTTCCCCACAAAAGTCTTCTAGTTGCCAACAAACTGGCCCGAGAGCGGACAGGAAGACGCATTGTGACAGACGAGGACGGAGCGGCTCAGTCAGGCTACCACAGTCCCACACTGTGCTGCGGTTGAATAGGTTTAATTCTGCAATAACATAATCGGCATGCTGCGATATTTCAAAGCTGATTCAAGCTGAACGTTTATTTATGGACCTGTCAGGACTTTTGATATCCACTCCTCCTTTGTCAAAACCTCCCACTGCTCAGAGGAAAGCTTGGCTCTGGAACGCTGCTCGAGGACCACAAGGCATTCTTGCCTCGGATGAATGAAATCCTCCTATTCTGCGGTTTTTAGCCAGCCATATGGCATGTAAAGCTACCCTTGTGGGACTCGTGTTGTGGTCTGTTGTCTAATGCTTCCATCAGAATAAACATTCTGACCATCTCCAACTTCAAAAACACACTGAAATTAATTCCTACGTCTCAAGGACTGGCAAACCAATACCCACTTTTTAAGGCACCGTGCCTTATTCCTTTTTTTTTCTTGCTCCCCATCATTGATTCTCATGTCAGCCATTCATATGCGTCACATTGAGAAGAATTCAACGCATTCAGATTTCCTTAAAGTACATAAGGTATAAAGCTAGACGTTAAATCAATTTGCAAAATGATCCGTTACAAGCACCACAAAAGGAATAATGCCTTATACACAGAGGCACACACACTCACTCATTCTGAGACAGTCTCTAATCCAGCGATTGGTTTTACCTTATCACAGAACTTAAAGGAGTGTACTCTTCTAAGCTGCCGGATTGAACCTCTGTTCGATACAGGTTTGCAAAACTGAATCTGTTGAGCCGCAAAGATTTGATATGGGTATTTAAAGCTCTGCGTGGTATTAACCGAGAGCACAACAAATAGCCTCCTTTAAACCAACTCTCTCTACCCTGACCAGCCTGGATGCAAATGAAACTAAGCTCGTAGTGGATTGAGGAGGTCGACAGAAGGGAGATGGGACTTATAACGTGCGTGTACGCACATCTGTAGCCATGATGAAGTGCGTGACCCTTGGAAGAGCCCTGTGACAACTGTGTTACCATGGAGTCCTATCCGTCCCTGTCGCCCCATGGCAGTGTGTTTTCCTGCCTCCTTCCATCTGCCTCTCTGCTCATGTTAAAGACCTCAGCTTCCAGGCTAGCTCGAAAGGGAAAGAGCCTTGTAAAATTAGACATTTATGTTGTTTCCTCCTCAACAAATATCGTATTAACATAGTCTAGAATCTCATAGACACAAAGGCACATCATTCTAAGTTATCTTGCTCCACCATAACACATTTAGCTCTCCTACACACCGAACTCTTTCAAACTCTGATAGCGGCCGGCTAAGTGAAACTGCACATAAAACAAGCTCCTCTCATAAATTCATTACGCTTGTGCAAACTCTCCTGAGTTATCACAGTGTACGTCAGGTCCGTCTCTGCATATCGTCTGTGGAATATTGCACTACGGAGACATTATTTGTCAGATTTAGCACAAACCTAAAATCCCTGCGGCTGACTGCATATTTCAAAAGATGGAACTGAAATGAAATTGAAAGCATGTTGACAAAGGAAGACTGCAGATGAGAGTGGGAGAAAGGGAGTGAGATGCAGAAAGAGACGGTCTCTGGATATGTCAGATTATGTGACGTGATAATAGAAAACACTCAGTGGTGTGTCCAGTGTTACGGGTGCCAGCAGATGTTTTCTTAGACTGCGGTGTCAGTGCTGCTTATTCAGATGCGTTCCAGCACCTCGACGGTGCGGAGAGATAGGATAATTCACCGTTCCTGATGTCTATTTGCAGTGGCCGACTCTCAAATGGCAGACTTGGGTTCGAAAATCAGCCCTGGTATACACATTTGGCACTGCTTTAATCAATTGCAGATATCCCGTGCTGGCTTATGCACACACTCTCACACCTAAATTAGCAAAAGCATGCAAATTCTCTTCTGTCTTTGAGATCCTAGTTACGAAATGCGATCAAATGTATTATTATTAAAAAGTCAATACCATCTACAATTATAGGTCAACAGATTTCATTGTAGCCCATGGCATAAAGAAACAATTAAATATGAAAATTAATCAAATAAACATTTTTTGAAATATTTTGAAATATAACTAGCTGAGAAGGTGCGATTTAGGTTACATACATACGAGTGTGTTCGAGCGTGTGTGTGTATGCATGAAAAGAGAAAAGACGGCAGGGTAGTTCTTCTCTCTTGGGTGTGGTGAGCTTTATGGCTTTGGCGTACAACTTTAAAGACTCCTGAGCCTTCAAATCCACGGATATACTCTTAAACCACCGGGGAGGCCTATTGTTTCAAATGCCTTCCCAATCAGCTTGCCAAACTCCACATACGTACACACACTAATACAGACTCATTCTTCTTCTTCTTCTTCTCTCTCATTACACGACTGGGGCGTGTACGAGGCAGGTTTGGGCGGCACCTTGTCTCTATATGCACTAGCCCTCACAGTAATTATTTTCAGACAATTACTTTTAGGAACTGAAAGATTACTGGAGAATGAGAACCAAGCCTTTGGACGAATCTTTAGTTTGCTAATTAGGCTTCAGAAGATTAGAAGAAATGTATATGTATATTTTTCATTTGATTGGAATTAAGCGCAGTGTTAAATAAGGAATCCTAGCATCTTTTATTTTTTTTAGTTTTTGTATTCTTTATGAGCTACGTCTATAGATTTTGGATTTTGTTTGTGTGTGTGAGTGTATTCCACGTTTGAGAAACTTTGCAGCCTTGACATCATGCTTTTCATTCTGTTTTTTTTTTTTTTTTTTTGCTGTGTGGGCAGATCTACCCTTCACGTCAAAACCTAAACCTTTTCATTAATCTTTCATCAGCCGTTATTTAGACTGTCTCCTAGTAAAGGTTGTATTTTTCCTGGTGTGGGAAGCTGACATAACATGCATGGTTGCAAATCTGTTCTGTACTTGAGGAAAATGCGGCCTTCATTTAACTTCATGAATTGATGGTTAAAAAAAATCTAGTTAAAAGAAATCATGCTCTTATAGTTTAATATAATATAGTTTTAGAATTCCTCTTTTCATTAAATTATATACATAGATCATTTGCTAGAAAACACATACATTGTTGTTTTTTTGTTTTTAACAATTCTCAATAATCATGTTTTTTCATTGTGGATTCGAATTAATCTCAATCAAACTGTAGTTGGGTTATTCTGACCAGGTTAAAAATACAGCTAAGTTATAATAAAAACATGATAACATAAAAAAAACATGTTTTTGCAAATAAACTCTTCATATATACAGTAGTGTGCATGTGTCTATTTATATATAAATAATATATATACACACACATACTATTTTTATTTTATTATTTTTCATACACGTCTAAGTCCTCCTGATATATTTCAAATGCCAAACATTTCAAAAGCATTTTAACATTCTGTGTCATGTCAGACCAATTTCACTGTAATATGTCTCCCTTGGTGCTCGCTCTGAAATCAAATGAACGGTGCGAGCAAAGGAAACCGAGCAATACATATTGAGTTGGATTGGAGCGGATTAGTCTAGGTCAGTTTAAGCCGCATTATAACGTCCTCATCTCATATACCTGTGAATTGCTCTGTTCCACTGTCACACTCAAATACTCCATAGCTCTATTTCTGTAGCCAGTATTGGCCAGGGGCAAATGTCAGTCATGAGTGAGTGGTTTCACGTAGTCTGAGGGGTAATTTATTTCACCTAACATGTGGTGTGGCAAGCTGGCGTTCTGCTTGGCTTTTAGTGAAAAATATTACATCCTTCTTTTAAGTGCCTGCCTGCCAAAGGATTCAGAAGCACACGCTTTAGTTGTTTTGGTGAATCCCTGGCACATAGTATGTGGGTCTGTAAAATACAGGAGCTGTGGTCCTTAATATGCACGGGGAGCTCACTCGCTGACGTGGATCAGTGGATTTTATTTTACACAATAAAAAAATAAAAAAGGGATAAACTGATTCAGACTGAAATGATCAGAAGGTTTAATGAACATATAGTCAGCTGTCTGAAAAAGGAGCAAATTAGTTTGAGTAGAAACAAATGTTCAGAGCCCTTTAGGTCCCCTTAATCTGATATTGTCTACAGCTTACCTGTCTTATTGTCCATAATTACCTCTAATGGACTCGCAGACACTCGGCAAGCCCAGCTTTAGGGTGTGGGTGAGATTTGAGCAGTTCATTGTTTCAAGAGTTGGAATGTTGCTTCATTTGTGGCTTTTGTTTGCCTAGACGGCAAGACCACCACCTTCCTCATAGCCATTTGTAAACATTAGACTCGACTCTTCTTTAGATGCTTTTATTAAGTGATCCTTAAAATGTAGTTTGCCGTTTTGCAATAATTTGCAGTGATTACAGTTATCCACAAGCGATCTTGGTTGCTTTTGTCTAATTTTAATTATTTATATATTTATTTCAAATTGGTAGCTGTGGCTGTTCCAGAGGGAAACACAAACAGGGGATAGCCAAAGTCTTTTCTAGGTCAGTTTATACTCTAAAAGAGCCACTGACACAATTCTGGCTTTCAGACAGAATGCAGTGCCACACAATATTAAGATTTATTGCAGGACAGTGAGCCAAGATGTTTTAGGATGAAAATAATTCAGTTCTCAAAATATCCATTCCCAGAAATCAAATTAAGGTTCTGTGAATTTAGATATTTTGTCACAAATTTCTAAAGTATACCATCTTAAAAAAAAAAAGTGCTTTTTATGTTTTAATATATAAATAGCCTTTTTTCTTCTTCTTCATTGGAATGAGAACTATGATTTACCATCTGGTGAACAATAACAAATGAAAAACATTTAGTTTAAGAATTTATTTTCTAATTGTGTTTGAATAAATGCAATACATTTAAAATGTAATTTAAAATGTTACATAATTGCTGAATTTTTCTTATTTGTAAAAACAAGAATAACATAATATTTAGGAGTTTTGAAAGTTGTCAGAAATTGTCAGTTGGTTGTTTCAGCCCAAACATTAAATGTTCAGCATGTTTGTGTTTCTTTTTTAAATAATCTATCTAATTGTGGTGCAACTAAATTATATGTAGAAATAATAATAATACAAATTACAATTTGTTATTATTATTATTATTATTGTTGTGAAGGTTTTTATAAATCACGAAGTGCAAATATTGCATGCATACCAAATTTAGACGGTTTTGGTAAATTTAAATCTAAAATCTTAGACTTCATGTTATCATCCAATCCATAACGTTATATTAACTCTTGGATTGCCCCTAATAATAATAATAATAACAGTTGTAAAAGTTCCCGATCACTTAGAATAGTACTCTCTTGTTTTACAGACAGTCAAATAGGCTGCTGTTTGATTAACTCAAAACTGAGATGAAAATACGCAGGATAGCTGTGCGAGACCCCTTCAGAAGGCGCGATGTGCCCTCTGCTGGACAAATGGTCACACGCTATAACCTCACAGCTTTAATTGCTTGGGGAAACATCCGGACAGAAGTGCTCTCCAGAACATCATAATCAATTAAATAAACACAACACATGTGGCGCAGCAAGTGCCGCGTAATGGCCACATTAAACTTGCGACAAGACCAACAAGTATGATAGGCTGCAAGTGTTCCATTTAAAATAAAACATTCAGATAGATAGATAGATAGATAGATAGATAGATAGATAGATAGATAGATAGATAGATAGATAGATAGATAGATAGATAGATAGATAGATAGATAGATATTTCAGTTCCTTAGATTGCATGCATTTAGAAAAACTATCCGTCTTCACAAGCTTGGAAATTGTCTGTTTTGTCATGAAGGCTTATAACGGATCTCTGCTGTATTTAATCACAATTTTCTCTGTGAAATAATTCTTAATAGTCACAGGGGATATTGTTCCAGCTTAACGGACAGGTGTCAGTAAAGCACCGACTGAGTTGAAGTTATATTTGATTAAAGCAGAGCATCCGTTGCGCAGCGTCACACGAATTTCCTCTCCATCGCTCTGCGTCGAGTCTTTTCTCATCGTCTCTGGACTTAAGTGTAGGCCACTTAACTATCTAAGCTTCTGCAGTGATCAGTCCATTTATCTGGGATTATTGCAGTGAATTTACTGTTTGGTTTCCTTCCAGCACCCAAATGTCAAGTCCAAAGTCATGTGTGCAGTAGCTTTACCGCGCAAGAGCCGCGCAGATCCCCCGAAAGCTGGTAGCAGTTGATCTTTGGATAGAGCATGAAAATAAATAAATCCTCTTTAGCAGATCAATATTCATCCCCTTTAATGCGGGAAGTGAAACTGCTGGATTTGAGCTGGTAATTCTGATGAACAGCTAATCGTTGAAAAACAAGCAGGAGGGCTTTGCCATCCACAGCAGATACTTACGCATGAGGAGATGTGTAAGAGAAGCACATCATCTGGCCTCCAAGAAAAAAAGGAATCAAATGATCGAAAGTATGTGTAATTCGCACCCTTCAATTAAGAATTGGGTGCTTTTATTAAGGAAACTGTTCCACTCGTTTAACTTTTTAAATTAAGAAAGAATACGTAGGCCTATTACGTACTTGATGGATTCATGAAAAAAAAAAAATGATCGAAAAAAGTTCGTTCATTTACTTTTATATATAATATGTAATAGATTATAAATTCTAAGTGATAATATATGTTTATTATAAACTGATTAAATGGTAGTAGAATGTAGATTGATACATGGTTAGCAAAAAAAAATAAAATAAAAAAATAAAAAATTCCTGGTGACAAATATTTGTAAAATTAATGTTTAACTTTTTTTAATGTAGTATGCATTAATTATAATTATACTCAGCTATTATTGTACATTAATATGTTTTTGTAATATTTCATGTTTATTATGATTTATGAACGTGACATCTCACAGAGGTGCTTAGAAAAATAAAGAATAAGGCTAATGAGCATTTTCACAGAAAACTGAACATAAGACATATACAGTATATATATATATATATATATATATATATATATATATATATATATATATATATATATATATATATTGTATATGTCTTATGTTCACTTATGTTCAGTTTTCAGTGAAAATGCTCATTAGCCTTATTCTTTATTTTTCTAAACACCTCTGTGAGATGTTTTGTAAAAAATATTCTTTTATAAGTTGTTACAGTTTGAAATATTGCGTCCCTGAACTTTTAGCTTCAATAAGGAACATCACCTGAGGTTTTGCTCTTTCTCGTTTTTTTTTCCTTTCCTTTTTTTTCTTTATTAAACAGATTTACATCACAGGTTGTGACTAGGAATAGCAGGCCCAAGTCTACATACCAAGTCTGCAGAAATCTCTGTGTTCTGTTAGTGAGTGCACAGCACATTGTGATTGATGGCCCCAAGATGTGTCGTAACTCAACAAATAAATAAATAAGTGCTCCTCTTAAAAAAACGCCTGGATTTTGCCTTTAAAATATGATGGTTGTTATCTCCAATTCTGTTGTTTTGAGTTTTGTGGATAGTTCTCATTTAATGCTGAGAGTGTTTTGTATGCTTAGCTCAATCATGATTTTATGAAGACAGTTCATTGGCCTGTCTGTAATCAATTAATTTTTGATTATGCAAAATCCACTGTGTGTAGACACAGTAGCCTCTGCATTTAATATATGGCTCGGAAACACCCGTGTTCTAAATCACAGCATACCAAAATGGTGTTAGCCACTTTTTGCCCACCATCCCAGTTGTTGAAGTGCATCACAAAGCTGGTCACAACAGTTCTGGTTGGTGCGCCACACCCTTGTGAATGATGACTGGTACATGTCCTTCAGTAAGTCACTGGTATCTTTGCTTACCGAAATGAATTATCCTGTTGAGAGTTTGTGAATGGCTTTGTGTGGTCTCTATGGGTTTGAGTCTGTCACTTGCAAAAGAAAGTCAGCATCAAATAAACTGCATGGGGACCACATGCTGAAAAGCCACAGGGAGAAAGAAAAGAACAGAGACACAGGCTATTGGTACCAGAATGCTTAGATGGGATGTTTACCAAGACTCTCTGAGTCTGGCACACATTACTACTGGGAGGAGCGAGGGAGAATGAAAGAAACAAAAACTGGGAGAAAAGGATATTTGCCTTTTTTCCTTTCACTATTTTGCCTTTAGCAAACACCACCAAGTGTTTAAATAAACATGAGCAAAGTGTTTATTTCCATCTCAGTGTGGTGGGCTTTCCAGAAAGAGGTATGTCGTAACAGGAATGTCACTCGGATGGTTTTCTACAGAAAGTGAATAAGGATTTAAGATAATGTTGATCATTCTCAGGATTCTGAGAGATAACAATTGAAAAAACTTGCTCTTCTTGCCTTCATGTGTTCATCTTGTTTATATCCTGTAGGCGTAATCATATTTTAATGACTTAAGGTGTCCTATATGAAAAACTATCCAGGTTATTTTCTTTTCCATGTTCTTGCAATCAATGACCACAAGAGGGGGCCTGAAGTGAGGAAAACCTCATATGGTTTCTGAGATTCAAAGTCATTTATTATGGGACCCCCTCTCTTTCCTTTTCTAAGTGGAGTGTTAATAGTTTTATTTATTAACCTGAAAATGCAATACATCTGCATAATAATTTCCCATTTCATGTATTAATAGTACTAATAAACATTTTAAGTGACAAATAAACTTCTATTAACTGACAATATGTTTCAATGAAATCATTCTTCACATTGGTTATACTGCAATTTACATTATTCTGCCTCATTGACTAAAATTGTTTAAAGCACTTTTCATATAAAAAATAAATAAAAATAATAATAATAAAATTAACGAGAAGTACACATTTATCAAACAATAAAATGTAAGTATTTTTTTTATTTTATTTTTTATTTTACATTTTTGAAAAAATTAATATGTTACATTTGTTACAAGGTTCAATTATCATTAACAAGTCTTGTTTATTAAATAATTATATAATATGTTGGTGTTTGGTTGCCGGTATGTTATGTTTGTGGCTCAGTCCTGTTAGTGGTCAGCTGTAAAGAGCACACCTGACCACTAGAGACTGACCTAAGAGCATTATTTCCCACTAGTTGTATAGAAAAGTAGACTATTTTAAATTCTTGTTGTCAAAACACTCTGAAAAGTGGTGTTTGTTGAGCACTGCACAGGGCAAGAACAGCTGTGGATTCGCATCTGTCCAGTCTCAAAACAATTAGCAGATACATTTAAGTGAATTATATTTTAGTATCCCATATTTCTCACCTTTAAGCCAGTGATTCCAAACCATGGGTACATGACCCAGATCAAGATATATGAAATTATTGTTGTTGTTATTGTTGGTAGCTTTGTGTTCCACTCATCTACTTCCACATTATACTGCTAATCTAAAGCACGGCTATCAAATGAAGCTGATACTCAGCGGCCGGTGGTACAGTATTATGCACACTTTGTCTGGTGTGAACTTTGGAATTACTCTCCCTAATCTTATCTTTCCCCCCACTGCTCCGAGTCAGGCCCCTTCAAGGTCAATGGCAGCTTGTTTGACACACTGCACTACTGTGGTTCACTTTGCTTCATCCAACACTTGACAAACTGCTCAAACACTATAGCACAAAAGTATGGGGTCATTAACATATATGACAGTAGAGGCATTCATAATGTTAATTTCTTTTTTCCCTGAAAATAAATAAATAAATAAATTAATTAATTAATACAAAAAATGTTGCATGAGAAGTGTATCAGCATATTAGAATGATTTCTGAAGGATCTTGTATCACTCTAGACTGAAGTGACAGCTGAGGGAAATCCAGCTTTATCATCACAGCAATAAATTATATTTAAATAGAAAAGATGTATTTTTACATTGCAATTGCATTTCACGATATTGTTGTATTTTATTCTATTTTTTAACAAGTAAATGCAGCCTTAGGTAGCCTACACAAAATCATACTGACACCAAACTTTTTAATGATAGTATACATAAACCAAATATTATATATATATATATATATATATATATATATATATATATATATATATATATATATATATATATATATATATATATATATATATATAATTAAAATTATTAAAATAACAGTTTACCATGATTCAGACTCAGATTTCTTTGCTGTTTGTTGCAGTTGTTTACAATTATTTAATTCCTAGCATGTTATTTATAGTAATAGTTAAATATTTTGACTTATTCCAATTGTTCAACATTTTAAATCTTAGATTTCTAGATTGAACTATATCCATTATGTTTTGTGGTCTGTAGGTCTAAGTTTCAGTGGGTGGGATTTAAAAGTGAATGGAGCAAGTGTTTATCTAAACTGACCAATAGGACATGAGCAAACTAGATAGAATGGATTGTATTGGAGCACTTGAATCATAGTAAGAGTCATAGAAATAGACAGATGAATGGCTCACATGGCTCCATGTGGTATGTTACCAGCCAGAACCAGATCGCTGCTTTGATTTATACAGTTTTCTTAAAAAGCATGCAAACCTAGTAGTGAGACAATGATAGTGACCTAAGCTCTCAGCGGTTGGTTTAGTGTTTCGTTATCTCTGTGTTGATTCTATTAGTATATGTAAATGATATTTTTTTTATTTGCATGTAGCTCTTTTGTAGAGTGCAAAAAGTTGAACATTTTGTAAGGAAGTGATAAATGGATGCGTTGTGTGTGTTAGCTGTCAGGTTGATGGCATATTTGGAAAACAAACCTGGAATCTGTCTGTTTCATTCAGTCACACTAAGACCTGACAGAAAGCTTGTCGTGCAGTGATAACGATGTCATCGGTCAGCCTCCTAACAGTTTAGACCCTGTCCAGTTAGCAGGGGTGAGACAGTACATCTGTAGTCTTATCAAAGACTGTCCACACGTTGAAGCCGAACACAACACCTCTCACATCCAGCAAATACCTCAGGCAAACCTGAGGTGGTCACCAGTATTTTTAATTCATGCAATGTTAAATCATTGAATTACTTTTTAAACCTTGGCTTTTATTTTTAAATCCATTTATTTCCAGAAAAATGCGAACATGTATTTTAAGCTTGAGTATTTTGCGGTCATTACTAATGCAGTGTTAATGTGCTATCTCAGTTCAGTCTAAAAGTAGTTTGAGATACACTATGTCATATATATGATGAATGCATTTGACAAACTTTATAATAAAGACTTGTTTACACAAGATTTTTAAAATCTATTTTAAATAAAAGCATTTTTTATTATAAAATAAAATAAAATAAAAATAAGCACCTGTTTTCAACTTAATAAGAAGTGGTTCATGTGCTTCAGATCTTCAGAAGATTTGAGTAATTGCTGCTGAACATTCATCTTTGCCATCACAAGAATAACTTACATTTTAAAATATATTTTCAATTGTAATAATATTTCACAGTATTACTGTTTTACTGTATTTTTAACCAATAAATGCACCCTTGGTGAGCATAAGAAGCTCACTAGAAAACCTTTGAATGGTATGTGGTGCATTTCTATGAACAAGCCGTTTAAATTGTAAAATTAAGTAAATACCCAATGAATTTATTGATGTTTGAGTGTTTGTCAGAGAGGAGCGGAGTAGAAGAGTCAACCACAGAGAGAGAAAACTGCTCTTATCTGTATCTTAGTGATTAGTGAGTTGGTGTGGGTGCCAAAATGGGCTGTGTGTGTGTATTCCATTGATATTCCAGTGCTGGACAGTCTTAGATGGGGTCAAAGCTTGGAATGTGGCCCCTCTTATCAGTACGAGAGAGAGAGGGAGAAAGAAAAAGGGCAGCAGCACAGACATTCCCCTATCCTTCATCCTTACCACTTTAAAGCCATCATTGGTACCACTTCCAAAAATTTTAGTTTACTCTGCCAAGACCCACAAAGTCTTTCAAATTTTAAACTCACATAAGTGAAGTCATTAGGTTGACATTACCAGTAGCCCTCATGTGATACTCCCTGACACAAACTCTGACCTCATTATTCATAGATTTTGAGGAATTAATGCTGGTAAACAACATAAACTGTTTACTAGAAAGACTGGAATCATTTATTGGAACCAGTTTCTGTTCTTGCATATAGAAGCTTTATAGTAAGTGGAGAGTTAATGTTGAGCTATCCCAATCCGATTCCATGGAAAACTCATAAATTTAAATATGGAATTGGTATTCCAATTAGTATTGCGCATGTGTTTATCAGAAACAGCTAATAGACAAGACACTGCATTCAGAATTCTTTTTTTTTTTTTTTTCAATGACGTCAATAAAACCTAAACCACAAAAGGCTACCGACCAAAACTAATTCTCTGAGCTCGATGCTCAAAATCTCTGTGTATACTCAATCAGCTGCGAAGCTCATCCCTGTTCTTCTAGTCTTCAGCTCTCGGGCCATTGTTCATCTCGTAATCCTGTGTTTCACCCACAAACTTGCAAGCTCCTCCTGCCCCATGCCATTGCTAGCCAATGATGGTCTCCATTGGTGGCCTTAAGGAAGCCAATTAGAGCCGTCATGCTGGAAGACTGCACCATTGACTCCAGCCAATATGGAAGTCCGGCGAGTGATGTAGCGGGCATCTGCATCTCCTGCGGTCAGTCAGGTGACCCCTGTGCACAAAGGCAGCACACCAACTGAGTGAGATTAATAAAACCCCCATCTAGTCAGACAGCACTGGACAGGCCACACATGCTCAGCTCTGACGCCTCAGCGGGTGTTGAGGGGCAATACAAAAATCTGTGTTTGTGTGTTAGAGAGGATTAAATCTCAAAGCATCTAGACAGAAAGCCTGCTTTTAGAAACTCTGTGGCAATTTCCTGAGAAAGGGGAGGAAGGTAAGCTGCTCTCAGACATATACAAGCACCAGAGGTAGTGTCTGGACAGACTTACAGAATAACTGATGGAGAAGAGCCAATGTAAATCCATTCATGGTCATATTTTCAAAGTAAAAACATGTCAATCCACACCCACTGTTTAAACCCCACACTAATGAACATCTCAAATCACAAATTTCTTTAGGAAAGATGCGACATGAAGGGAAAAATACATTAATGTTACATGACAAAAATAGTTAGGGTATGAAAACATGTGGTTAGGTGTCGATCTCATGGATCTTTGTCTTCCCAAAGGATCCAAGCCTCCAGAGATATATGTCATTACATCACACACTTGCAATGGAGCTTTTGCACACTGCCTGTATTCATTTAATCTTGGTGTGCCATCCAAGATGCTCAGTCAATCTCAGACATATATTGGGCTTCAAAATCTGAGACCAAAAAAAAAAAAAATAAACCACATTTGATCACAATGCAATGAAAACAGTGATATTGTGAAATATTATTACAATTTAATTAATTACATTGTCAATAAATATTGATTAAATAAAAATGCAATTCATTACTGTGATGGCAAAGCTGGATTTTGGCATTGTTACTCCAGTCTAACTATTCAGTGTCACATGGTCCACTGAAATTGTACTGATATGCTGATTTGAAAGCAGTTGTGCTGATTAATATATTTTTTGTGAAAACCAGGATATTTTTTGATAAATAGAAAGTTCACATGAACATTTATTTATTTATTTATTTATTTTAATGCATTTTCTCTGAATAAAATTATTAATCTAAATTTATTTCGAATAATAATAAAATTGTACTAACATAAGTTGTTAGTGTTCACAGAGATAATAACAGAAGTTCCCATAAACCTTGTGCTGTAAAGCTATTGATTAGTATACAGTATTTATTAATTTCTTGTAATGGTATTGGTGTATTTGTAATTTATTATTGAATTTAGGATGTTTTGTCATGAATAAGAAATGTCTAGCTCACTGATTAAATAAGCACATTTGTGACAGTGATCATACAGATGGTCAGAGGGACAAAATACTAATTTTACTTAAAACTTTATGCCAATAATATGATTTGTATTTAAATAATAATAAATAGAAGGGGTCTCAGACTTTTGGGCCCCATTTTAAGTACACGCCAGCATACACACATCCCCTCTGTTTAACTTTCTGACTGACACTTGATCAGTCATTGCAGTGCGTTTGTGAGAGTGCTGTAGAAAAAGGCTATCTATTGTGCTTTCCTGTATACATTTAAACTTCTGGACTCCGGAATCTATACTTACACTCCAGGGATTCGTTTTTCCTTATCCAGCATAGCTGTTCTAATTGGCATAGGATGGTATGTGGAGAGTGGTATGTAACTTGGGCATCGGGAAAGCTGATGAGTGGATAATATTGCCATGTGTTTCTGAGCCAAGTTTGCCCCAGTGATGAGCTTGGCAGCCGCGTTGCTGTCTGCATCTGTGACTGATGAGCTGTAGAGGTGTAGAGCACACACACACTCCAGTAAAATGCTTTGACTGTTGAGCCTCACCCATGCATGCACTGTAATAGTCAGGATTATTCATGGAAACACACACACACACACACTTGTGCTGGCGACTGTAAGGCTACAGGCACTATGAGTGAGTGGCTGCAATAAAGACCCCAGGTGGTGAGATGGGTCACGCCAAAGCTTGACGGAATCAAGGCAGGGAATTTGCAGGCAACATTTTTCTTTGTGTCGCTGTGTACTTGGTGGGCTTAGTGCTGCCATTTCAGCCACTACCAATGAGGCGGGGTTAAACCTCACGCATGGTGTGTGTTATTGTTCACAAAGAGGGTAATGGAAAGTGTCATGACCTTGTGTAAATCTTAGGCTATAGTTTTTTTTTGTTTCTCTTATTTATAGTCATGGAAAGCTTGTTGTGTGTATAGCATCAAGTTGTTAAATACATTGTATGCCTTGAGAATTTTTTTTTTTTTTTTTTTATAAACTTTTATAAGTTTATTAAATATAAAATGTATATACTATTCTAAATAAGAACTATAAAATAAACGTATGCTACCATTCAAAATGTTGGGGTTGGTAATATTTGTAATGTTTCAGTATGTAAGAAGTTTCTTATCCTGCATTTATGTGATCAAAAATGCATTTAACAGACATATTGCTAAATATTATTAAATATTTTAATTTTTATTAATTTAAGTTAATTCTTTGATGTCTAAACTAAATGATCTGGGGCCGTTATTTAGGTCTGCATTGTCACATCATTCAGTTGTCCAATATATATATATATATATATATATATATATATATATATATATATATATATATATATATATATATATATATATATATATATATATATATATATATATATATATATTATGTTTAGTATTGTTGGAATACTATTATATTTTTTTCCCTTTTTTAATATTTTGAATTACTTTTTGTTTTGATATTAATTTAAAAGTTTTAGCAGTTTTGTATGTTTTTGACATTTTTCTGATAGAATGAATGTTCCATCCATACACCTCTTACTGTAAGCCAAAATGAAATGTCCGTTTTTAATTAGGATATTGTTTTGAACGTGTAAAACAAATGAGCACACATTTCAATTTTAGTGTAGTGGCTGACATGTTTATTACAGCAAGTGTATTTTATGCCTCGCTGTGGGAAGGAAAGTTACTTTTTCATAAGTGGATTTTAAAACTGACACTATACAGTATTCTAGGTTTATATATAGTGCACGGCCTCATGTAAATGTCTGATTATACACTTAAATCTATACTCCTAAAATCCTTTTGTACTCTCTCATATATAACTAATGATATAATCATGTAAACTCAGGGTAGCCACATTTGATATATTTTCTTGCTTGCACCACTGTGAGAATAACCAGTCGCCTAAAGAATGGAGGAGGGAAAAAAGTGATCATTATTCTTCACTTCAGGTAGAGCGGCAGAACTCCACATATTATCAATGCCCCTTTTAAAATAGCATTCACTTTTGTCGCGTCATCCCCAGCTAGATTCATGGACACGGATGTCTCTTTTGTTAGTGTATGAACAGAGCTGGTACATTCCCTTTACCTCTTACACGTCTCTCCCCCACACATGTACATACACAACGTTTGGACATGATGATCTTTTCTGTTCACACTTCACTAACCAAAGGGCAAAAGCACTCCTCAGCATCATTGTAGTTTACATTAGTATTAATAATTAGCCACCTTCAGAAAAATGATTTATCTGATAATTCATCAGTGGGAAATACTAAACAGATTTTCTTTCTGTGTTTACAGGACAATTTTATCGGAGTTTCTATTCACGCTAAGTGCAAATAGCCATAAACATCATAAAAAGTCAATCAACCATACACACCCAACTGATATGAGCAAGAATTAACTGTATTTGTCCTTATCATGTTAACTGAAAATGAAACATAAACTGGTAATGAATTAATGTAATGTAATACATAGTTCAGTTTTTTTTTTTTTTTTTTTTTTTTCCTATTATTAAAATGTTTCAATTGGTAAGTTAGGTCCTTAATATCACTTTCCATCCAGTCTTTTGCAGTGTTATTTTATACAATTATATATACGATGAGATACTTTTATAGTTTATATAGTATAACATATATATATAAGTGTGTGTGTCTTTGTGCGTGTATTTTCCATTTTAATTTGTTACAAAATATATATTTTTTAGTCTTTTTGTCATTTTTATTAGTTATTTTTTTTTAATTTCTTTATATTTCCTATTCATTTTATTTCAGTTTTGATACATCAACTTAAACTAAATGAAAAATACATTTTTGTGTGTATTTATTTCAAGTCCCCTTTTTAAATAATGATTTTTGTTTTCTATAATAATCCTGGTCCTTTACAACTTAATTTTAAGTGACAAAAGCCATTTCCTTTGATATCATCATCTTGGAAGTTACATCATTGCTTCTTCCCACTCTAAAACTATTAATTTTTTTTTATTATTATTTATTTATTACTATTGATTCTTCAAAATATCTTTGTATTCCACAGAAAAAAAGAGCAGAATTCAGGTTGGGATATGTTTATAATGTCTAAATTTTTGGGTGAGCTATTCATCTAGTTTCTGAGCCGAGATATATTTTTTTCTTCAGGTTTTTTCTTTTATCTCTCTCAGTAGCTGTTCTACTTTTAAACTATATGTGTCTCTTACTTTCTATGTTCTTTCATCCAGCCTTCTTTCTCAATCCAGTACATTGCATTAGGTTCTGCCTGCATCTGGTTTCAATTTGAGCTGTCCTCGTGAAGTCTTACCGCTCTCATCCTTATTCCCTATGTCTCAATAACACTAGGCCCGCTCTTTGGATCCTCACAGACTTTACACAAATAGACATGACTATTACAAGAAGTATAATCACTGCACTATTTAACCTTGCCGGTTAGTGTACTATAAAAGTACAGGTTTCATGGTTTGAGTTTACAGTGGTAAAAGTTTACAGAGAAACTGTACTTCAGGAGTAATGGTTTGCTACTGTCTATTTATATCTATCTATCTATCTATCTATCTATCTATCTATCTATCTATCTATCTATCTATCTATCTATCTATCTATCTATTTATTTATGATTTTCCTTCATATTCTCCATCATCTTAAGCTGTGCCTGAAGCAGAACAAATTTTGTAAATGAAATAGTGGAACAGCTTTAGAAGATCAAGTGCACAGATGGGCTTCACAGTACACACTCTATATAAAACAGATTGACACCCTATCAAAGGCTCAAAGTGAGTGACAGATCATCCTGACAAGTCAACGGTCTCCATTTAAAAAGTAAAGAGTGGCAGGAACTTGTCTTCGGTACCGCGGTTGTGGTCTCTCACTCGTACATCACCAGGCATCAACAATATTGACTCCCCGGTTGGAGATTAGCGCCTCTGCCTGTTATTTTGTTAAGGGATCAGCCTCTTTCATGTCCTTACCTAAATATAACTGCGGTCCACTATGGGCCGCCTTCACACTCCTGCTGGTATTTATTTTATGAGCACTGGCGGGACCACCAATGCTCTAGTCTGTCCATCCCAGGCTTTGCAGGATTATCCAACAAATTTGTGTTTTATAACAGCTGCGTTAGGAGACACTTGGGGTCTAAATATGGATGTGGCTTCTTACCTTTGTAAGGCCACTTTACCCTTTATTTCGTTCAGGATGTGTGATTATTGTAAATACATTGCTTTGGTCTGGGTAGTTTTTGCCTAAAACTTAATTTTGTACTATTATGCTCTTCTGTGACTGAAATATATTTTTAAATCTTATATTCAGATAAAATCTGTGATTGCATGACCTATTTCCATTGTGTTGACTGCTTTTGTTTGATCTTTTCTGTGTTGTGTTTCCCACATCACAATAGTATGGGAAATTGGACCACTCACACAGAGATAAACACTCCCTTGTGAGGGTCAGTCTTGAGGAATGAGGTAATATGTGCTGCTGCTCTAAATCCGATTGCTTTAAAGTGACATGAATCTGTTATGCTGCGAGTGATCGATCTATTTATTACCCTGTTTATGTAAAGCCAAGCAAACATGTGTTGACAGCAGCCTGAAATACCATCGTCATCACTCACTCTTTTATCACCTTTTCTATTCTCCTTCCCTCTTTTGTTTTAAGATCTCATGGCTTTTTTGAAGTTGAAGATAGTTTTTTGGCCTAAATACTAGCTCTGTAAGTACACTTCCATTTAAACTGAGAGAATGAACCAGAACAGTCAGTATCAAATTAGTGTGTGTATTTATTTATTTGTTTGTTTGTAGTTTTTTTTTTTTGTAAAATGCAAATGCTCAAATGTTGCAAACAAGTCTTGCTGAGATATTATTTTTCCAGCTGAAATACATTGTTGAATTCTGCTGCATAAAGTTTGACTGAATTCTTCTGTAAAAAACTGACTTGTGCTCAGCTGTATGTCTGCCAGCTGTCTGAGTGGAGTATTTGGCTCTTAATCTACTGTCAGCAAGTATTACATCCCTGTCATTTCAAATATAATATGTGACTACTGTTTGGACTGCCCTTTTTTGATATTGTGCATATCCCTGTGGATTCCACATCTGAACTATTAATCCCAGAGGGTTTTCCTAACACCTCTACCCTTAGGAGTCATTTTTAGACAAGAGCATGTCTCCTGTAAAAGCACCTCCCCGCCAAACTGCAAGTGCTTCTTTCTAGTACAAAAACATGAAGAGCTTTGGGTCATGCTATCGGGATAGATGCCAGGGCCTTAAAGAGGGCTTCACGGGGCAATCCGTGGTACAAGCACGGGTGTTAACCCACTAGAGAGGCTTTATCTGCCGTATGTCATGTTCACCCAAGCCTCTGGATCCAGTTCTCCATCCCCCAACTCACACACCATCCCACTACCCACAATCCTCCCAGGGCAGATCAACACTCGCTCGTCGTCCACCTCCAGTGATCGGCTTTATCTCAAGCTCAGAAGTGGAGGACATATTTGTTCTGAGTTTTCCCACAGCTGGGCAGAGAGGAAAGACATGAGAGTTAGTAGGAGCTGAATAGATGGGCCTCCCACAAATTCCTTTGCTTTTTAAAAATTTTTAAACATCTAAATAGTTTTATATATTAAAAAGTATATTTTTTATGTAATTTATATTACTATATTATAAAATAAATACTTTCATTACAATATTCAACCAAGTCTCTGCCTTTCTCGCACAAAACAACCTCCTGGACTGTCAAAAGTCAAAAAAGTGGACATTCAGAAGTGGAGATTCAACTGACACTGCCTTGCTCTCAGTTGATGAAGCCCTAAGATTGTCAAGAGCGGATTCCAAATCTTCAATACTTATATTGCTAGGTCTGTCTACTGCTTTTGACACGGTTAACCACCAGATCCTCCTGTTAACCCTATTTGCAAAGGGCATCTCAGGAACCACATTCCAGTGGTTTGAGACTTTCCTCTCAAATAGGTCCTTCAAGGTATCTTGGAGAGGTGAGGTGTCCAAGTTACAACATCTAACTACTGGGGTGCCTCAGGGCTCTGTTCTTCGACCACTTCTATTCTCTGTCTACATGGCATCAATAGGTTCTGTCATTCAGAAACATGGATTTTCATTTCACTGCTATGCTGATGATGACATTCAAATCTAACTCTCATTCCATTCTGATGATCTGATGATAGCTGCTCTTGCTCTTGACATTTCTTGCTGGATGAAGGACCATCACCTTCAACTCAACCTTGCCAAGACAGAACTGTTTGTAATTCCATCAAACCCACCGTTTCATCACAATTTCACCATCCCGTTCTACACAACAACCATAACTCCTTCAAAAACAGCCAGAATCCTTGGAGTTGTGATTAACCCTCTGAGGTCTAAGCGTATTTTTGGGTCCTGGAGAAGTTTTGTCATGCCCTGACATTTCCTATAAACATTTAATTGGCTTAAGTCTAAAATCACTGTAATCAGCACAAACTTGCCTATAATAATATGTGAGCAGCATGTATGTACGTGATTGTGTTTCTGAGAAAAGAAATGTCATGAGTGGTTAGTGAAAAACTAAAAATATTAAATCACTTGAATAAGGCAATAAAACACATACAGAGCATTGGTTCCCAGGACTTTTGAGAACTGGAGCTTGTAGCCTAGAAATTTTCTTTCTAAATTATGTGAAAATCATCTTGTTTACTCACTTACAGAAAACAATATATTGATTTTAATTTTCTAAGACACTTTTTGTTGGTAAAAGTCATATGCGAGTAGGCATTAACTGTCATGAATATCATTGTGATTTACACCTGAGAAGACAAAGGCCTGCATAATGAGCCTTTCAGTCAGGAGTGTGACTGAGAGGTTACAGCTACCAATAGATGCTTGCATAAAATTTAAGCCATTACTGTTTGCCTACAAATCCACCACTGGCTTTGCACCTCTTTACCTAAACACATTATATATATATATATATATACTATTTATTTAACTAAAAAAAATGTAATTTATTCCTCTGATTGCATTCCTGTGATTTGGCACATTTTTACATTTCACATTTTTCTCCAGTCTTCAGTCACATGATCCTTTATAATTAATTTGAATGTGCTAATTTGATGCTCAAGACACATTTCTTATTATTATCAATGTTTAAAACCGTTACGTTCAAAAACAGTTTTTGTTTTTTGGAAACCACAATACTTTTTTCAGGATTTGTAAAGTTTAAAAGAACAGCATTTATTTAAAATAGTAATTTTTTGTGAAAATGTTATTGTCTTTACCGACACTTTTGAAAAATGTAACTGAATGTAAACAAATAAAAAGATCTGAAAGTAAAATAAAGAATAAATTCATATTCAAAACCTTTGAAAGGTTGTATGTATATCTTACTGTAGATATAAAAAAAATAATTTTCGTGCATCCCTGCTAAGAATTTTTTAAAATTTATTAAAAAAATAAAAAAAGTTCTTAATGATTTCAAACTTTTTAATGGTAGTGGACATTTATTTTAGATACCAAAATACAGTACAGAATCGTCCCGCAAATGTGATGAAATAATACTATCATGAGAGGAGGAGTTTGAACACACTTCTCTACTCCCTCCCTCTTCTAATCCCCCCCCTCCCCCAAACCTCCATCACCCCCCTAAAAGCACACACATACAATCCCCCTAAAAAAGACAGAAAAAAACACCTCCACAAGAAAAGAACAAGAAATCGTCACATTGTCACTTTGCCTGAACAGTTCCAAAAAGTCCATTATCCCAGATTTTAGCTTTCCATATGCTATTTGGAAAGCAACCTTTTCGTCTGCTGATTTTGGAAGGAATTTCCACTCTCATGATTTAGAAAATCAAAATACCTGATATGTGCTGTACTGTAATTTGCAACTGGATTTAATGTGAGTAGTTTTCATTTAAATTATTTTTTTAAATGTATATATATATACTAATTTCTTGTTGTTATTTCATTTTTTATATAGTTTATTTTACACAGCAATTTGATAACTTAAATGCCAAAAATAATTCCTCACAGCCTGAGATGAGTAACTTTTCCAGCTGGGAGCAATGCAGGAGAAGTCTTAATTGAAGTTGGCAGGTGGAGGGACAGAGGGGTCAGTCCTCAGCAGCCTGCCCGATTCTCAGTGAGGATTAGGAGCTGTCAGTGCCCGCGGTCCCTCCCTCTCGCCCGCAGCTCTGGTTCATAAGGTCACTGTATATGAGAGCGAACAGTTAGACTTGGTTCAGTCATCTAGCCTTGGCTTGTTTATAGTGGATTACAAAGAGGGATGGAGGGGTTAAGCCTATAGCAGGCTAAGAACGGATGAGATATTTTAATATGTGTGTGAGAGCGTTGGTCAGATGCACGGACAGCGACTGGCAGCCTCCCTAACTGTGTTTGTCTCTTTGCAAGCTTTTGACAGACAGGTAGCGAGATTTGCCTGCGCGCTTTTGCATGAGAGCCAACAAGGGAAAGTGAACACGGCGGATTAGCTGGGATTATGTTGTCAGGGGGAGGGTTTGACGGACAAACTACAGAGGAATAAATTGGAAAATCTGTTTGAGGAGTGTACCACCCCTCCTTTCTTGCTCCCTCTCCCATCCCATTCGAAATGACAAGGGGAAAATCATTAATAATTTATAAACAAGCCTGACACATTACCTACGCATCTTTGCCTAGCCATGTGTCCGTATTTGTACTAGTTGTCTCTCGTTTGCAGTTCCGGCCCCGTTGGCTGGCTAATGTTATTTATTTAACGTCATTGAGATAAAGATGAAGGTAAGGCTGGGCCTGATGGATTTCATTTTCCCATGCCCTCACTCCTTCTCTCATTAACTTCCATCCCGTAGTACTTTAGCGCAAACAGTCTTCCAAGGTGTTGTGATGTCTGTTTGTGTGCTGATGCAATTTTTGATGCATGTGATGATTTGGATTTTTTTGGTGTGCTAAAAAGGGTTTAAGTGACTTTTAGAGTTTAAATGCAGACTTACGTTAATGATCTGCTTCTGTATAATTGGCTATAATTTACACCAGTATTAATCTCATTATGAGTTGGGCTTCTGTTTGCTTGTCTGCTTCAGTTTAGTCCACACATAGAGACTATTCCCCACTACACTCAAGAGCTGTCTGTAATATTGACTTTAAAGGTCAAATGGAGTAAACTGTCTGTGACTATTTATAATACATGCTCAGTTGAAATGATTTTTATACACATTGGAATTTAGGCCAATGGATCGCATCATCAGAGGTTATACTTGACTGTAAGTATTCACAGTGTCAGCCTATTTTATTTTGTGATTTATACACCTTAAATAAAATAGCCGGCTTTTCTTTATGAAATTAGATATTAAATAAATTAGATATATTTTAAATCCTCTCCTTTTAACTGTTGTTTAAACATGAATCTAGCTAATAGGTTTATGTCTGTATGTTTTCATGCTAAAATAATATCAATAACAACAACAACAAATTTCCCATTATCATTCTCCTCAGTGCACAGATCTTAATTAGAATCGTTGAGTTATTTTGAAATGCACGGCACACGGTATTAATGAGTTGACTGCATTCTGCAGGAGGTTGGAGCATTAAGGATGCATGTCTGTACGTTAAACATATGAATATGCATTGGAGTAGCAAATCTCCTCTCAGAATCTGCAATGAGCCAGTGCTGTGCTCTGAATAATAAGACTTAAAAAGATTGAATTGTATGTCAGTTTACTGCTAGTTCATTTTCAGAATTAAACCAGGCGTAATTAATTAGGAATGAAAAAAGGGGTTTATATCACCACAAACAGATAATCTATAGCAAAGTATGTTAATGCATAATGAGAGAGATTATATTATATTATATTATATTATATTATATTATATTATATTATATTATATTATATTATATTATATTATATTATATTAATAGGCAAACCTTTTTTATAGACAAACAAATTTAAAAAATTTCCTTTGAAAGCAGTTTTTCATATTTGTTGTAATTCATTTATTTTTATTATTTACCTCTTTTTTTTACAGAGCATGAAAAATGGTTTGGGGTAGATGAAGTGAGTTTATTTTAGAGCAATGGGACATTTAATTTTAGGCATCATACATTGTGTTTACATTGCATGCATGATGGCAGTGTGAGTAATATTTGTGTATATGTAATCCTTTCTGGCTGAGGATGTTTTAAAAGAATGTCTTGTCCTCCGGGGACATAACCTAATATCAGCGTTTAAGCAATTTCTCCAAACCTCTCCTGTTTCTCTTTCCACACACACATTGCTGTCTCTGTGTCTGTGAAAACACTGAAGCTGACCCTGCTGCTTCCTGCTATGTGCCGTCTGCTTCTGCGCTTTCACATTTCTCTCTACAAAACACACACACATGCATTGCATATAACGGTTACTCAAGTTACTCTTATAACTTCCCAGTGAGACATAGATAGTAATGTGTAATGTTGTCCAGTCAGAGAGGAAATTTGATAAAGTGGTAGGAACAATTTCAGAGAGGGGTATGATAGACTTCCTCTTTATCTCATATATGAATTCTCATCATGCACCTTTCCAGTTTTCTGATAATGGACTTGATATGTTTGGGGAAATGACAGATTTTAATCATGTTTTTAATTAAATATAGGATGTTTGAGGTTGATCAGTGGGACTGTTGAGCGTAAGAGGGGGAAAAATATAATGGTGATATTTTTTATGGAATGCTGGCTTTGAAGGTTGTTGTTTTCTATTATTAAAAAAATATAATTTTATTCAGCAAGGATATTTTAAATTGTCACTAAAAAGTGACTTTAAATATTTATAATGTATCTACTAAACTTCTATTTGAATGATTTCTGTGACAATGAAGACAAGGGTAATGGCTGCTGAAAATTCAGCTTAAATTACATTGGGAATAAAGGAATAATATATATTTTGAAATACGTTATTTAAAAAATATTTAAATTTTAATAGTATTTCACAATTTTGCTGTTTTAATCTATTTTAAATCAGATAAATGCAGCCTTTGTCAGCATAAAGTCCTTATCTCAAAAAAAAAAAAAAAACTTTTAAATTGTAGTTTAAAAATAAATAAAATAAATCATATTACAATTATGCATTTTTGCAATGATACAAATCTGATTTTTGGATTTATGTTTTGAAAGCTATTTTGATCACAGGTTTTTTTTTTTTTCACTCTGGAACAGCTGACACGAGCTGGGGTAGCATAAGGTCGCTATCCTGTCAGATCATTTTCCTCTCCCAGCATTCCTTAAATCATGACCCTCAAGCTGCTTTTGTGTCTGCAAGGGTCATTGATGACCAAACACCACAGATCTTTCCTCCCCTCCCCTCCTTCATATCTCTCCAACATGCTTTCTTATCTTCTTCAGTGCTCCTCACCTTTCTGTAACCTGCCCCTTTCCCCTCAGATCCCCCACACATGACTGTAGCGTGCGACTGGCCCACTGGCCCAAGTTTGACTGGGGCATGAACTTTGCTGGAATAACAAAGATCCCTGTCCCCTCCTCCACACATCATCACAAGAGAAGGAAAAGCAAGCCCCTCTGTTTCTTCTATCTATAGTGTTCTTACAGACTGAAGCTGATGGTTGTTTGTTTCTGCCCTCAAACCCGGCAAATCTCCATTACTTCTGTTTTGATAAGCACGGTGACGCAGATAATCTTTGTTATTATTATTGTTACTTTTCATTACTTTAATTCATTTCTCCCTGCGGGGCTAAGGCTAGTAATGAGAACCAGACGGAACTAAAGCTAACTTTGTCTCTCTCTCATTTCTCGGTCTCTCTCTTGCTGTCCTGCACCATAAAAGATTAACACTGCCACCTGCAGTGACCATTTGATCTACTGCTACTAAACAACCACTATACTGAATATGATCCTTTGTTAAAATTAAGCAATGCGACAGTTTAATAAACAATACATTAATGCATAGTAACATGTTTTTTTTGTTTGTTTTGTTTTTTCGCAATTTTTTCCAAAGGCAGCCACAACAGAATGGTTGCATCTCTATGCAAAGCACTATTTTTTTTTAATGATTTGAACAGCTGAATGAATGATTCAGTGACACCAAAAGGCCTATATGACTGAAAGTGAGGAATATGTTGAAGCATACTAATGTTTTAGATCCGAAATGCTTACCTGTAATGTTTTAGCCCACATTTATTTGTCAAATTATTTATATTTATTATTATTATTATTATTATTATTATTATTATTATTATTATTATTATTATTATTAAGAATTTGTAAGCTCTTGGACTAATTATTATTGTAAAATATATATTTTTTGTAGATCCCATTGGTTGAATAAATGATTCAGTGACTCAGCCATGTTTTGTTCCAGATTAAATCTGTGTTTTGAATGAATCGGTTGAATGAATGATTCAGTGGCTCACTCATTAGGACAATCACTTGGTTTTTTTTTTAACGAATCAGTGTTTTTAAACAAATCGATTTGAATGAATGATTAAATGACACACTTATAAACATCATTAATGTCATCTACAAGTATAGCAAAGCAACAGAAAGAGTCACTAAAAATTCATTAACTTAAATAATTATTCCCCTTTCTTTCTTTGATTTCTTTCTTTATTTTATTATCATTATTTTTCCCCTTTTTCCATCCTTCTCTATAAAAATAGGTTCTGACCTTTTACAAAGTGGCTGTTCTATATGCATTAGGAAATACATAATAGAGATATACACATACTCATAAACGCAACTGTTACACACACCTCAAATAACATGTACACCTTACTTTGTGTTCTACTTGTTAATAATAAAATAAAATAAAAATCGCACAAGTAATGCATTGAGTGACAGTCTGTCATGAACGCACAAGCAAGTGGATTGGAAGGAGACAGTGGAAATTCAATCAAGATTTAAGAAACAAAATTAACGGTTTTAACTTGTCTAATCAGAATTATTCCAGGCATGCATTTTTTTTTCATAAGTGATGTACAGTTTAAATGGATTGTTTAGGATTGCACTTCTACTTTTCTCTCAGTGTTTATGTGGTAACTTCTGTAAACTGGCACCACAAGGTATGTCACAGTGGATCTATTCCATCCAATTAATGATCGAGGCTTTACAAACTCGTCCGCAGATCCTCAAGCTCTTCACAAAAGTGGCTGAAAAATGCTAATCACTCCCATTACTGTTTATCCCCTCCCTTAATCACCTTTGGCAAGACGCTAACAAATATTATCCCATTTTGCTAAATCCACTCTGCATGGCTACACTACCCACTTATGGCAGCTCCTGAGTTTACCTCGGGATTTAACGGGCTTGGGTGTGAGTGGCGGCGAGGCTGAGAACACTAATCTACACACCAAATTTAGGATTAGCCTGTTGAGCCAGGTGACCTCTGGGGCCCATCTCTGATTGGCCACATTGGAGAAAGGGCTGTGGTTTGACATAAGTGCTGTGAAAGGCTGTGTGGACTGTAGAAGTGCTTATTGTCTTAAACAATAGATTCAAAGGTGATTTCTCTTTTTTCGGCTTGTATAATTTATAAGTTTATAAGGGCAAAGCATGTCTCTCTCTCCTGCTCTTTCTATGTGCAGCTGATTAAGGGGGCACTGTTTTGATTCCCTTCAAATGCTAAAGTGACAAATGTACGGTATATAATAGTAGATTATAGTGTATGTACAGTTTGTCAGAGTTATTTTTTAACACCTCCTCATCTCACCACCCTGGTTTTTATCTGTGGTTCTTGCTTCCATCTAAATGTCTTTTTGCTGATAACCTTTACATATTTTACACATTTCATTGAAAAACGACTGGTAAAAGACAAGCTCGAGTCATACTCTGTCAAACATGAGCACAAGCATCTGTAGAGTTGTCAGAGGATGATTTCTAATTTCTTTGCTGATAACAAGCATTTAAAGGATTAAGTGGCATTCAGAGCAAAGATGAAGCCCTCACCCTTACTCAGTTTCTTCCTTTTTCTTTCTTTCCCGGTTTCTGTTTGTGTATGTCGAATGTTAAAATGCAGTTCATTATGTGGCTGCATTATTTAGACCTAAAAGTAATCCTACATGATTGGAAGTGAGAAATGTGGAATCATTTAGACATTGATGAATTATCCGGAAATGTTTCCAAATAATTATTAAATTAAAGGACTTACCTGTAAAAATACTGTTTTGTATTTAAAACACTAATCTATAATATCTTTTCACACCTTATAAAAAAATCAAACCACACTAATTCTTGAGGAATGCAAAAAATAACATTTTATACATGTATATATATATAGTAAATTAAAATAAGGTTTCATCGTGTCACACTTTTTGTCTTTTTTGGCGATTTCATCAAACACACTAATTCTTGAGTACACAGCAAAGTTTAAAACATAAACATAATAATTATTATTAGTAGTGGTATTATTAGTAGTAAAATTGTATTCCTTCTTTAAGGACTTTTATTTATTTATTTATAGTAATTCTCTGTCTCTATATTAAGTTATATACAAGTTTGAGCTATCTCCTTGGGAGAGTGGTTTTAACAACTTATGTGAAAGAGAAAATTAAATGGATCATATGTTGTACAATTATGTAGTAGTAGTAGCCCTTTATTGTACCAGCGAAATTAGCCATCAACATATACAATTGTTTATAATAACATTGAAATAGCATTTATTTTCTATAATATGTAATGCTATCTTCTGTTTTCACACATTTTCTCCCTCATGCTCAATAAATTTAAGACCAGCTTAACAAATGCCAAAACAGCTGAAATAATGTCATAGTTAAGGTAACACATTGCAGCATCCTAACGATCCTATAAAGAGCCAGATATCTGATGCAAGTGTTGGCTTGGGTCCTGCAGTATCTGGGAGACAGGTTGCTTTCCCATCCTCCCCCATCCTGATTTGTAATGAACGAGCTGTCTTACCCAAACAAACAGGCTCTCTGGAGAGACATCACAGCTACCTCTCTAATCCAGGAAGTTGCTCTTATCACAGCACAAATGGAGTGAAGAAGGGAATAGGCCTACACAGTATGTAAAACCCTCTATGAATGCATGAGAAATGGCAGATCAAGTAAAGAAATCTGGGAGTGAAAGAACCTGTCATATGTGATTATGGTACAAAGCTATGCTTTAGGGATGTGTATTAGGGCCAACTGATAATATTTGTTTGTTTTTATTGCTGTTGATGATTATAATGCCTTTTTATAGCTTAAAATATTGAAAGTAACTAAAAGCATTTTGTTTTTGGCGTCAGATAATGTATTGAGTAATACAGTGCCCCCAAAATATATTTGGACCACATTTTGGAAACAAATTTATTTGGAGGGGGAGGGGGATTGTTTATTTATTCATTTATTTGTCAAGAAAATTATTTAACAAAAAATATATATTTGATACAAATATATATGCTTTTCTTTATTGTTTTTTTTATATTTTTTTATATGGAATATCTTAAATTACACGAATGACATTTTGAGGCAGCAGTGGAAAGAGGAAATCTGTGAACAGCACAAGCACAAAATAAGCTGACCTGTGAAAGAGGGATTTGGCAGGAAGAAGAGTAATTTGTGTGGCCGTCCTGATGTTTGGCGCCGTTCATTAGACAACTTTATGGAGAGCTAAAAGCTGCTTCCAACATTTGGCCCTCTCCCACACAGACTGCCTTCCGTGTCAGGCACCACACACACAAACACACATTAGACTTGCAGTCACACATTCAATAAGCCAGGTCATTCTTGACATCACGTTGGCTTCACTGGGTCAAGAGAAGTCGGCCATAAATATAAATAAGTACATTAAAAGCCAAGGATATCAGCAAAGCACCACAGTGAAGATATGATTCGGGATTTACAGGTGTGTGTGTGTGGGTGTGGGTGTGTGAAATAGCAGCGTTTTCATGATATGTATAAGTATATGTATATGTATAAGAATTCGAATTGACCCTGGGAAAAACTAAATTTGGGAAAAACAAAATTATATATATATATATACTTTTTATTTTATTTTATGGAATGTGTGAATCATCTGCATTTTTTTTTTTTTTTTAAATCATTACAACAAGCAGATTTGTTTAGTTTTCTGTGAATATATGCTTACTGCCATGTACTGCTAGAATCAACACCTGTACAATGCCTTTTGGACCCAAACCAAGTTGTACTAGGCTGCATCCATAATTCATTGCATTGCTGTCTGTTTTATTTACCAACACAGTATCCATATAGCTCACACATACCATCTTAAGTGAAAACAGTTATTCAACTTTTTACAATTATCTTTTTTATATGAAAAATATTAATTATATTTGTTAAAATTTGTATAGTGAATAATTTCATCAAAATTGTGATGTAAAAATCATAAGAAAATTACTTTTGATATGCAAAAAGTTGAATGTTGTATATGAATTACCATAGACCACAAACAAGGAGGTTGTGTGGCTTAAAACAGCTGTGTTTTTACAACCTCTGAAACATAACACAGCACAACCTTTTTTTTTTTTTTTTTTTTCATATATACACAAACTACACCTGTCATTTCCATCTCTGTTTATAATGCCACAATGTGTGTATAAGAGAAGGAGGGAGAAAGAGCTGTCAAATTTAATATCCCAGCCTACAGTAATTCCTTTGTTCCATTTTTCGCTAGTCTCGGTGAGCGTGAAAATAAAATCAGACTGAAAGACTTGACTCCAAGAACTTCAAGTTTAATATTCAAATCCCAAACATTTGTGTAAAAACTCCCTGCAAGTTAGCCTAACTTTACTTTCTCTTTTCCTCGCCACTTTTAAGCTCTAAAACTTGACGGTTTGCCCTGCCTGCCTCATTACAGACATTTTGACCCCCTGTTGGGAACGGAATGATGCCCCCTGTTGGCACGGATCTTGTGGGGATTAGGACGTCTCCCAGGATCAGCTGGGTCCCGATCTGTCCCAAAAGAAGTAAAACAAATATTAATCAGCGATAGCTCTGTTACACACAAAGCGCATGGAGCCATAAGAGGATGGAAGGGGTTAGGAATCAGATGTTGTGGGAACGGGGGAGTAACGACACCCCTGTTTGTGTGCGCATGTATGTGCAGGAACAGTAGTTTACTATGGGACAGGAATGTTTGCTGTTCTCCCTGCCATCCTTAGGTTGGCAGAGGTCTGTGCCCGCGCCATGTGTGCCAGTGTCAGCCAGCACCGCCTGCCCCGCCTCCACCTGCTCATTCGGGCAAAGCTACCACGGCGCCATCTGGTGCCCGGTGCAGCCACGCAAGCCATGCCATGTTTAATCAGTGCATATGAGCAAACAGAACGAGCAGCCTGAGCCAGGTGGCAGAGCCGGCTGCCCGTTTGACTGGGGGCCTGGGCGGCCAAACCCGGCAGGGGCATCAAAGCCGGCCCGGGATTTACAGAGTAACCAGCCCCTAATCCACCCCCTTATTGGCTCCATTCATATTGAAATGTGTGATCAGAGGAAAGAGGGAGAGCCTGGTCTGGCCAGAGAATGGGCCGGCACAGCTGCAGGGATAAAGTTCCACCATGAGAGCAGCACTTTATTAGACAGCTAAGGCCTCATTGATTGGATTAGAGATTGGGAGGGGGGTCATGTGTGGCAGTCCTTGTGTTTGTGTGTGTATATATATATGTGGGCCGGGAGGGGGTTGGGTGGTTCAAGGAAATGTCATTTTCCACATCTCCTTTCTTCAAGTACGTGTGGTAACCTGACTTGAGGAGATGGGTGGGTGCGTCTGTGAAAGGTTTGGTTCTGGTTGGTGCAGGACTTGGCAAAGCACAAAAGAGGGAAAGAAACAGAGAATGGGAGGAACAAAATGGAGTGCAAAAGCTAAGGTCTGGTGTCTGTGCTGAAGATTGATTCCACTCTGGCCTCTCAGCATGATCCTGTCTGGTATTAAGTTGTAGCGTAGAAGAGTGTTTTTTTTTTTTTTTTTGCCAGACAACTGAAACAAGAATTAGCTGGCGACTTAAAGGTTTTCTCTGATTCCTTTGCTAGTAAGCGAGACCCGTTTAGGAGCGATTGAATGTGGCTTACCAGGGATCATTGATCATCCTCTGTGCTATTTTGTTTAGGTTCGCATGTGTGTGAGAGAGAAACTGAATATGAATGAGTGAATGCGGCTGTTTCATTGGAATGCCATGATAGGGTTTTCAAAATCTGTAAAATATCAAATATTTTGCAACAAAAAAATAAATACAAAATTCTGAATTTAAGGTGCTTCTACAATGCATTACAAAATAGTTTGCTTTGCTACCCTGTGATCTCATTCTATTATAAAAATCCTTCCACTCAGAACACAGCAAAATCCTTATACTCTTATAATTTTTCTATTTTATTTATAAATGTTAATATTTCTATTTTCCATAGAAATATAAAATATGCATGTATTGTTAAATTAACACTGTAAAATAGCAAATGAATATGACAAACAAACCAGTATAAATTAATATGAATATATATTTTTTTAACATAACCTAAATTAAAAATAACTAATTCTAAAATGTGACTAACTTCATAGTATGTTATTTAGATTTTATTCTAGTATTAATCAGATTTATAAGCCTGCGAGATATGTTTATTGCTGTAATATAATTTTTTTTTTTTTAGAAATCTAAATCTAAAGCAACTTATGTTCTTTTTTTCTTTTTCTTTTTTTTTCTTTTCAGTACTAATAGAAATTCAAGATTATTATAGGATGTAGGGCACCACACTGCATTGAGGTGGTTTTCTATTTCTGTGTTTTTTGAGCAGTCAAATCCTATAAAGAACTGAAGGAAATGTAACAGCTCATGTGGTTATGTAACTATTATTTGGACCTTTGGTTCAAAACTTTTTCCTGAATAACAGCCTGTTGAGATTCCTCTGGGATTTTTTTCTATTTTTATGTGATTAATTTATTTTTAATGCTAATGCAAATATTGTGCAGATTCCACCAAAACATTATAACTGCTCCACCATCTTCTATCCATTGTAAGGCAGAGACGTCGAAAAGGTTCGTGGCCAGAATGCATTAGTGGGTCCGAGGGTCCGGGCTAATCCATTTTGAGAGTGTTTAGAGTCTCCAGCCAGCAGACCTCGGTGGAATCCCTGTTCAAATTCAGCCGGCCCTGCCAACCAGCTAGCTATAGCCACCAACTGAAGCCACACTTGACATCTTATTTAAAGCTTATTGAGTGAAAGGACTTTGTGCCAAGCAATTTCACAGTTATTTGCAAAAGATAAACCTTGGATCTGGAATCAGAGCATTGTAATCTGACAGAGGGGAACTGTTACCGGAGCTAAAGCCCTGGGTTTTTCTTCAATGAGGCGATGTTCTGAGTGCACATCTAAAAGGCCATCACATTAACAAACTGACAACATGAGGAGTCCCAAATCGCCATGCATTGTTGTATATGATCAGCATGCATGTTCCGTATCACATGTCAGTTATAATATGCATCAACATTCCCTGTGTTCAAACATCTGTGGTATGTGTCTTTACTCATCCAGCATCAAAGGAAGATTTGTTAGCGTTTGTGGCAGACTGAAGCATGGGGAGGTGGAGGCCGTGAGTGTGTGCACAGAAAGGTCATGTTCCTCCACCGTGGCAATCTGACTTCTTCATGCTCTTTAAAATAACCTCTCATCGTAAACCTAGAATGGTCTAGAAAGATACAAGACTCCTCCCTTCTTTGATTTGTACATCTCCCCTTCCTAATGAATTGGTTCAGTGTATAAACCTGAGACTTGTCTCTTTGCTTAGCATTTTTCATGCTGAAGTCGAGCCGTCAGCCTGCCATTAGTAACCGAGAGAAGCTAGCAAGTGTAGCAAAAATAATGTTATCTGCACTCCTTTTGACTGGATAGAAACCTTTACTACATTTTGATTCAATCTTCAGTCTGACGTGTTTTAAATCACCATTTTAATCATCCAGAGATTTTATTAAAAACCCGTCAGTAAATTCTATGTGATTATTTACAGCCTTTGAAACTATATTTTACTCATGGTGTACTTATTGATTCCAGCAACAGCGGCCTTTTATTGGCCTGAAAGTGAATCTTTGGTCCTTTACTTCCTCTACAGGTGAAAAAAGGAAAGACAAAATCTAAAACAGAAAAGGAAAGAAAAGAAAAGAAACCTCAGGTTTCCGGCTTTTAGGCCTTGTGTGAATTACCTAGAGATTCGTCTGTACGAACACACAGTCCTGATGGAGTCATCTGGTGAAGGCATGGTGCTGTTTTTTGGTTCAGAATGATGGGAGATTTATAGTGGTTTCATTGAACCCACGCCTCTGTGTCATAAAAGTTTATAATATTTTTTCCAGGATGAAGATTTTTAAGCATATCTTTACTTCTAGCATGAAGATATAATTCACAGAGCCTGTAACTCACTGTGCTGTGGCAGAATTTCAAAGCATTAATACTGGACTGGAACATGATAAATGACCTCTTTGACACTCCTCCGCCGAACGCTGCACTCGGGTTATACATGCAGACGGGGAGAACAGGCAGTTTTGAGATTACTGTAAAAGTCAAGCAGTCTGATTGCTCACACTTCGGAGTTTGACATTTACTTTCCCCATTGTTTGTGTGCTACACTCCATCTGTGTAGTTTGGCTGACATTATTATCCTGTCAAAAGTTGGAACTGAATCAGGGTAAAATAATGACACACCATATTTCAGTTTTCACACACACGCACACATATGCCCATAAGCACAAAAAAAATCTTTTTTTCCATCTGTGATTTCCGAGGTCCTAAGCTCTGGAAAATTGAATGAATCCTTCACAGTGCTCAAACGCACTCGCTTCTTGTATATTTCCACCATATAGTGCGACATATATTTTCAAGTGCAGCATTCTCTTATTGTTTTTCTTATTGTTATTTCTCTTCCTTTCAATCCCACAGGCAACATTTTCAGCATTACTCACTCCATGGGAATGGCCTTTCTAAAGGTTGCTTGTTTGATTTTCTGCACATTAGCTCCCTCTTGTGGTGTAAAAACACCCACACCCACACACACACACACCTACACCCACACACATTTTTGGAAAATTGGTTTGTCTATCTGCATTTAAAGTACAGACAGTACTTTTAGATGTTAGAGACACTTTCAGAAGTTCAAAGAACCAAAACAAAAATGCTTTCAAAAATATGGAGATAATTTGGTAAGTTTATTAAATCATAATTATGCAAAGCTATATTGTTAGGCATCTAAGATTTAAACTTAAAAATATTGCATGTTATTATTATATGATATTGTGATATGTTTTTATATACATTACTGTTCAAAATTTAGGGGGATCAGAAGCCTCTTCTTTCAAAAAGATAAAAATCTGTATTTAAAAAATATTATAAATAAAATAAAAAATATATAATTTTTAAATATATTTTTTAACTATATAATTTATTCTTGTAATGGCAAAGCTGAATTATCAGCATCATTACTCTAGTCTTCATTGTCACTCTTCATATTATATTACGCTGGTTTGCTGCTCAAGTAACATTTATTATCAAAGTCGAAGATAGTTGTAGTTTATTATTTTTGTGGAAGCCATGATACTTTTTTTTTTACCAGGATTGTTTGATTAATAGAAAGTTCAAAAGAACAGCATTTATATAAACATTCTAACATTATAAATGTCTCACTTTGATTTTAAGAGATCAGTCATTATCTCCTCTTGTTCTTATTTGAAGGACTATAATCCAAGGCCACTTCAGTAATCAGTTGTGATATTTTTAAACATCTCTGTTAGAGTTCTTTTTTTTTAAAACAGTAACTCAGGTAATTAACGTCCAGTGCAACAGCAATGAAGCACACCTCTCTGTGGGTGTCTTTAGGGCTGAGGGCCAAGTCTGTGGTGCTTGAGGAGCTTCCATTATGTAAGCCTTCCATAAGACATGCTCACCACCAGCCGCCCACACACAGTCGACTTAATTCTACGTTCCATCGAGGCTGTAGCTCTTCAGTGTTGCCACAGTAACGGATGTACAGTGTCTAACCAACACAGAAGAACAGTTTTGCACAGGTTCCAGCCTCTGCCGACTCAACAGGCCTCAAGGTAAACATTCAAAGCAATCATAACCACACATTAACTTGTGAAAACCAGCTTCTCAGACATGCAACTCTGACCTCGTCCCAGATCCTTTTGATTGACGTAAGGCCTCTTGCATGTTTTTGAGGCCAGGTCTCGCCAGGTGAGCTATGAGCCTGTTGAGGCAGATGTGGGGGCACTGCTGGGTGGGAGTTACCCTGAGGGCCAGCGTGGCTGGATTAAAACTCAAATCCTCCTGAGCTCCAAACAGGATGGGTGGGGCACTCAGTCACACAAGAGAAAGGCACCTCAAAGCACAGGGTTCATTGATTGATCTTGATCATGTAAAATGTAAATGTCATAATATGGAAAGATATGTCAGTGTAATGCTTCATGTTCATTGTCATTTTATTCTTGTAGATTTTGCACTAATTGCAGTTAAACTTTTTTCTTTCATTTTGTTTTATAAAATATTACTTATATTTTTTATATTTATAGGAAGTTTATTTGTTTATTTATTTCCAGCAAAGATGTGTTAAATTAAAGGGACTTATAATGTTACGAAATATATTTCAGTTTATGTCTAAGTTGTTTTATTTATATACCTAATGTATATTAAAATAAAGAATTCGAAACAGCTATTCTAATAGTACTTCACAATATTATAGTTTTTACTGTGTTTATGATCAGATAAATGCAGCTTTGGAAAACGAAGCATGGGGATTTTTTTTTTTTCTTTTTTAAGAATAAGAAGAAAAAGAAAAAGAACAAATAAATAATTTAACTCTTAGAGTTACCAACCCCAAACTTTTGAAAAGTAATGCATATAAAAACACATCACATAAAAAGACAGTTTAATATTAAAGTATTAAGCACAACAATCATTTTTAACATTAATAATAATAACAATACTAATGTTTCTTGAGTGTCAAAACTTCCGTAAAAAAATAAAATTAAAATAAAACTTAAAACCGACAAATGTTTGACCAGTTGTGTAATTATAATAAAATAATTGCTTAAATTACAGCCTAACCAGTGGTTTGAAATCAATTAGTTAACGAATAACTAATTGCATTGATCTATTTATGCGAGCAATACTGTATTTTTTATTGATTTAGTAAGAATATATATGTGAATGGGCATCAATGGAAAAAGATTATTTTAGCCAACATAACGTATAGATTTTGACCAATAAGACCTGACACGGTCATGCTAACCAGCCAAACATTGCCCCTTTAGTGCATAAACAACAACATGGTATTTCTGTCACACTACACAGCAATTCATTGAAAAAAGTAGCTTCAACTCTTTTGAAAATACCTGAATCTGCTAGCTTATTTGATAACCCTTGTTATCAGTATGAAAAAAAGAAGCTAAAAGACATAGGGGTCTCCAAATCAAGAGAAATTCATGTTTTTAGTGCCATGCAAGCTGGTTTTGAGCTTTTCCTAAAGGCACATACATAAGCTCGGCTTTCCACTCTGAGCTCCAGAGTACCCAATAAAGCTCCTATCACAGAGAGGATATGGGGCATGTTTATCTTTTCTGACACAAACCTCAGCATCTCACAAATTAAACCATTCTCGCACAAACAATACAGCCCATGCTTTTCATGCCCTCATCAGCTTTGTGTTGTGATGAGGCCTCTCAGCGTTGGATTGGTGTTTACTTAGTGTTTCTCTGATCTTACTCACAAAACTATATCTATGCCTTTGCGTAGAGCCTACGTTATGTTTGGTTTAGGTCTGATTTGATGGAAGTTATAAAAGTATAAATAAGCAAGCAAGTAAAAATGTTCCCTGTCTACCATTCAATAGTTCGGAGTACATTTTGTTTAATTAAAGGAAATGTTTTTTTTTTTGTTTTTTTGGGGGGGTTTTTTTTACATTTTATTTAGTACTTTTATTCAGTCATGATGCATTAAATTAATCAAAAAGACATTGTTTTACAAAAGATTTCTATTTCAATTAAATGCTGTTATTTTGACATTTATCACGAGTTTGACAAAAATATTGAAAACTGAAAATAAGGCATGATTCTTGATCTGCAAATCGGCATATTAGTATAATTTCTGAAGGATCATGTGACAAGGTTGGAATAATGACAGCTGAAAATTCAGCTTACGTCTGAATGGCATTTTAAAATATATTAAAATAGAAAACAATATTTTTAAAATTGTAATATGCTGAAATTTCATTACAGTATTTTGATCAGATCAATGCAGCTTTGTTGGGAATAAGTGTTTTCTTTCTAAAACATTTTCAAAATCTTTCTGGCCTATTAATTAGCATCTAATGATCTTGCATCTAATTAGCGATGCAACTAAAATGACTTAAAGGGATAGTTCACCCTCAAGTGAACTATCCCTTTCAGCACTCTTTTAAAAAGCTGAAATAATCCACACACCATCTGAATTGACCATTTAATTCTCTGATTTTCTTAGCAAATTTGCGTGGCAAGTTCTCATGCGAGAAGAAGGTCTTTGTACTGAGGAAAAAAAAGTGAAGGATCTGTCCCCTAGCACTCTGGTATTGAGAAGGCATTACATATTCACAGGGGGGGATCTAATGCAATTATGAGTGTTTACTTACACCATGTGTGGCCCCCTTCTGCTGCTCTGTGCCACTGGCTGCCCGGGCCAGCCAGGAGGAGATGAAAAGACACAGAACGGGAAGCCAGTGTGGCTCTGTTTGTTTTGAGAATTTAGCCCATCTCCCCTCGTGAGAGGCGCTATCTGAGACCCCTGCTAATTAAAGTTACCCAAGACGGGAAGAGAAAGAGATGTGTTTGGATATGAACTCAACTCAAGAGCGCACCGAAAGTCAAAAGTGAGGTGGAAAAATATACATAATGTATGATGTGACAGCAAGTAGCCTTGTTAGTTGAGTATGAATGTTTGTTTAAAAGATTAGCCGTGGCTTCTTTATTAGCAGCCATCCGAGGAGGTCTCCCTTTAGTGTCTCATTCCTGATTCTGTGCACACTAGGGCCACCTCAATTACCTTAACCTCAAATATCGTCAATTAAAACCGAAGGTTGTTTGTTTCTCCTTTTATGTCGTCCTTTCGTAGTTATTAGTCCCCTCGTGAGATAAGCTCCATGCGCGCCGAGGGGACGTGTAGGCCCGCTTTCCCAACTTAAACATGCCTCGCACCCTGCTTGTTTGACGTTTTTAGATTTTGACTTTGTACCTGGGGACCGCGGTGACATTTCACCGGTGTGTGTTTTGTGGCAGAGTTGATATTAAGCAAATCTGCCGCTGCTTATATTTGCACTTAGGGATTTTAAAGTGTAAGCAAGCAAGCACGGGAAAGGTTTCCGACCACCTGAGGGGGGAAACGTTCGATATTTGCTAAATAGATAGAGCCTCCGAAGGCACTCCCAGTATGAGGTTTAAACACACACATTCCTCCCCCCATTAGCAAACGTTCATATTCAATAAATGCTCTTCTTCAGGTTTAGCCAAAGTAACACTGTGCACCTCCATTCAAACATGAGTTGACCTTCCATTAAAAACCATTATCTTAAGTCACCTCTTCTGCTCTATACTACAATAAAACAATGCCGTGGATGTGTAGATCATCCAATAAAATGACAAATTCATTGGGAATCTCCAAGCAGCATATGGTGTAAGATTTAAGCCAGTGACACTGAACCTAAGGCCAGGTTTAGCTGAAGGTGACAGACAGCATATATTCTAAATGTCTCTTGTTCCGTCTGTATCTCTGTTGTGTGGGAGGCAGACAGAGAGTGGTGTTGCTAATTTCTGTTTTATTTATCCCTCCACCACACCCCTGTCTTTTTGTGCAACATGTCTGGGTACGATGCAACAAACATATTTATCTGAGTATGTCAATTTTGTTAGGCAAGACTCTGTGTCATGTGGAGAATTAAGGGTGCTGAGGCCCTTCCTCCCATTTACAAGGCTGACGGTGTTTCTTAACACTGCAATTGAGTAATTGCTCCTCAGACACACATGCTAACCATCCATTTTGGTGGTGTATGTGGGTGTTTTTTGTGTCCCTTCATAGCTATTACACAACATGACCTCAAATCTTGTACGTGAGTATTAGCAAACCGTCATAACAAACAAACAGCATTGTCTCAAACCTTTTTTTTGTATTATTATTATTCACCAGTGTGGGGGAGTAACTTAAGATCAGAGATTCATTACAGTTTTTTTTAGAAGGCTGACAGCTGTTTTCACAATGGGTTCACTTTTCAAGCTAATTGCTGATTGGTTGTTCAGGCAATTTTGTAAATAAAGTGGTTAACTTTGTCTTTGTGCTGCATTTAAAGTCTTTATAGCTATTTATTCATTAGCTTCATTGCTATGAATAGTGAAATAGTGTTCGCTCATGATACATTAAATGTAAATTTATTTATTTATAAAATGTATACATTTATTTACACTAGGCCTACTTTTCAAATGTTTTGTAATGTTTTTGTAAAAAGTTTTAAAATTAACTTAATTAATTAAATTAATTAAAAAAAATACTGAATTTTCTGAACTCCAGTCTTCAGTGTCACATGACTTTCCTTTCAGAAATCATTCCACATGAATGATTATCGATGTTGTCAATCTTTAATTTAAGCTTATTGTAAAGCGTTACCATTATAGTGTCTGAACAGCTTCCTTAGAACTGCTTTTGTCATATACAATCCTGAAATGATAAACGGATCGTTGTACTTAATAAAGTAGATATGTACACAGTCATTTCACCAGTCAAATAATTATAATTTACTTTTCTTTTAAAGTTCCCAACAGGCTATGCTAATCCAATGTCAACCAACTTCAGACGAGGAGATTAGCTGCAGTGCAGGTGTGCAACTTCAGTATTTCTGACCTCTCCTAACCCTTCCAGGGACGTTTGATAAGGGGTTTGCCTGGCTAGAGCAGCCAGGACTGTGTCACTGGATCCTGGTTTGCTGTGTTGAGCTTTAGGCTGGGGATGTCTGAGGCATTGGCTGGCATTAACACTAATGGCCCGATTTACTGCTAAAGCAGGACCTCTACCAGGGTGGTCTTTCCCCGACTTAGGGATGCATTCTTCCATGGCAGTTTGGGCTTTGTGTTCATCTGAACTAGGCCACTATATTTTTCTTTGAACTCTCTCTCTCTCTCTGTGTGTATGTGTGCTGTCTGTCTCCGTCTCAGGTACCTGCTTTAAAGTTATCATTGCCACTGAAGCTTGAGTGTACCATCAATTAAAACAATCCAGAGGTTGAGTTTGTTCATGTTCTCCACCAAACCCTTTGAGCTCTGAGTAGCACACGACAGGAGACATCTCTCAAAGCAAAGAAATGCCAAAGAATACAAACCAGAACTGAATTGTATGCCTGAGCACAACAGAAACAACTTCAAATGAACATTCAAATAGCCAGTCATATATATAATGAATCTTGACTCAGTTGTTCATACTTGCACAGGACACAATGACGTTTTATTTGTTCAATTTCCACATGAGAGAAATACCAACTGGCAAAGTCTTCATCTTGACAATTCTTGATTTATCTGTGCACATAAATCACTGCAATTACTAAGTAAACGGATATAAATACATTTACATTTCAAAGGCATTACAAAGGCATTTTTCTACATTCAGATCAAATGAATCATGAGATTTGCCTCTCAGTTTGCGTAATGTCATTCACAGTGACGCTCTATAGATTATGGCCCAGATCCTACATGGTCTGACCAGTTTGTCATGTATTTTCAGCACCTAAGCTACTTGGGTAGAAATGTTTCTAACTACCTAGTTTGGTTAAAATAAAAGAGTGACTATCAGTTGAACTTATAGACAATATATTGGTTAAAGCATGCACAAGAATAAAAAAGTTGGTTCTTATGATCGCTGGAAGATCTACGTTGCGGCCAATGTTATTTGGCTCTAGGATTCACTGCACCACCAGCTAGCAGTGTCACACATTCAAACACACAGGTGCACCCCCACACACATTTGAACACCTTCACACACATTAAATATAATAATTAAGGGAGAAATCTTTTGATCCCCATCTAAATATCGAGGAAGGCAACTCAGCCCCTTTGACATTTTTTTCTCTTCCAGGCTATATTTGCTCAGCAATATTTGCCTATGCTGGCATTTCCGTTGTTTGTCAATTTTCCATTCCTTTCCTGAATGATGCACAGTACTGACTACACATTTGGCAGGGTAAATGCCTGATATTTGCCTGGACCACGCTCATGTGAGAGGAATATGTCTCATATCTGTCATGGTAAGCACACAGGACAAATCGTTATTCTTCATTAGAATCTGATACTCCATAGCTTTAGTTGAATCTACCTTCTATTTGTACGTCAATCATGTTGATGAAAAACACACAGGGCAGCCTAATCAAAGGTCACACCATTACCACAGACATGTGACTTATTTAAATTGGCATGGGATTTTTTAAAATATAAAATAAACATTTCATTCACATAAAATAAAAAAATAAAATAAATAAAAAACAAGTTTAGCCTAAATAGTTTTTTTTTTCAGTAAATTTCTTGCCATTGTCTTGTTCTTAACTTGTTCACCAGTAAAGGGTGTTTACTATAGTAAAGAATATTATCAAATAATATTATAGTATTATAGATCTATACTTTGTAGACTACAATAGACCTTAATCAGGTTAGACATAAAGAGATAGGCTGCTGAATATAATGCAGATGTAAGGATGTGAGTAATAAACATACAGACTTTATAATGGCGTGCAATTTATAAAGGTTCTAAATCATGTAATTTTTAAAAACCTGCGATGTTTGGTGAACATTTCATTGAACATATTTTTGCATTAACCAGCAGAAGTGTTTTAAAAAACTAGTCATTTTAGAAAGCAATTGGTTCAACTGATTTTGAAAATACACTTTTTTTTTTCCTTTGAACAAACTGATTCAAAAGGACAATTCATTGAAGAATTAGACATCACTTGTTCTAATTCCAACCACTGTCTTGACTGCTAAAATAATTAGCACAATAAATGTAAGGTTTTAAAATTTCACGCTACCCTCTAGTAACATAAAACTGTCCACATCTGCCAACTAATTGAAAGTAAACAGCCTGAGTTGCCCAGTTAACTAATTATAAATCTTTGTGTATTTATTTTATTTTGAGAAAAGCTTTAATGAATGAGAAAAAAAGATGCAGGATCTCTCTGAATGCATATTTATGTGGACCTTTGTAAATCTGTTCTGCATTCACAAATGAGCTCAGTGAAAAGCACCTGTTGCTACTTGTCTTTTATCTTTTGATGTCTCCATTTTACAGCAATCTTTCTCAGTTCCAGTGGAAAGAGCAACAAAAACTTAGAATCTCTGATCGATTGCACAATATGGCAGAGGTGGGGTAAACGTGAGGAAGACTTTACTTCATTTTCCATTTTAAATAAAGATGGGAACGGGGTAGGGGGATCTGCCAAGGGTATTCATTTGATCTGAATGGAGCTACAATAAAGCAAATTCCTGGACAGGCATCCCAGTTCATCATGGAGAGGCATTCCCCAGCCAGCCTTTTGTCTCTGGCTCTGACAGGCCACAACTGCTATTCTAACCCTCAAGAGCATGCTATATTAAATCAATATATAATATTACCAAGGTCAACATGCAACCCCTAGTGACATGCACCCATCCATCTCCCTATAACAAAATTCTTTCTATTTTTCTAGAGACCTCTCACACGTCCCACTAGAAGACAATAAAGGCTGAGATGGCAATATTATTGTAGATAGAAACTAGAGGATAGTGGTTTCAAAGGGCAATAATGGTATATGGTAGTTAAGAGACAGGAGTGCTCATGGTTTGCTCTGTAAAGATGTGGAACACTTAGCAGATATTGAGCCATGCCACGGTGGTATGAAATATTAAAGGTTAGAGTGAAGAAACTCACTAGTCTCAATGCAGACAGCATTCAGAAGACAAAGGAAGTGAATAAGGATGTTTATAGTGCAGGCTTGCCATCTACTGGTGAAAAAGAAGATACAAGCAAATCAAATGCATCAGAATAAGCTTTATAGTATGAAACAGCTACATTGTGCCTCAATACATATTCCTTGAGAATATAAGCATTTCTCTATACAGTAGATATTAAGCTATACTGAATATGAATGACAAGTTTATTCATGTTTACTGTACAATAATGTTGATTAAGATTTGGGACCCATGAGATTTGAACTGAGACCTATGCAGCTTTGTTGCATTATTGCATTGCATGATGACAACACAGATTCTTCTCTGATCGATGTGAAGTCAGAACAGAATATACACACTTCTGTTTAATTCTGTTCAGTCTCACATATTGATCACTGTACGGATACTGAAAAAGAGCAAGAAAAAAAGAAAGAGGTTACGAGCATATATGTATGTATGAATATAGAAATAATTAGACACCATAACAAAGAATTTATTCTCTTGACCAATGTGTGTGGTATATGACCATTCTAGAATACTGAAATATGTCAGGCATATTTTGTAGCAATGCTTACCACAATACAAGATCCATAGTAGATTCACAGAACTTACCTCTTCCCAGTGATCATAAGCTCGAAGGCCTGGTTAACCTGATCTAGAGTCAGTCTGTGTGTCACAAATTCATCCAGCAGAAGCTTCCCGCTCATATAATCCTGTACCAGCTTGGGCACTGCCTCAGCACTCTTCCAACCTGTCAATCAGACAGGAAGAACAGAGAAGTTACTTTCAATCGCAGGTGTTTTCCACTAATACACAGTAAAATTGGAGAGGACTGTAAATGATTAGACCTAATTCTCCATATCACATCAACCTGGTTCTGCAACATATAGGCTACAGTAGATCATCATAAGATATATTTAAATTTATCATGCATGCTTTACCGCCAAAATAGGAGCCTTTTAGAGTTTTTCCTAGTAGAATATCCTCAGAAACCAGAGTAAGTTCTCCCATCCTGGTCCAGCCCACCATAACACAGACTCCCCCTGCAGGAGTACATGCTTCCACAGCGGACCTCTGATTGTAAGATATGACAGTTTATCAGCATCCCATCTCCTCACATCAAGTTCTAACTACACTTTTAGTACTCTGGGTTCGGATTCTCAAGCTCGGTGCCCTTCCCTGGACAGCATGCCAAAAATGCATTACTATACTCCATATAATTATATGTAAGTGTGAACTTGTGAACTTACCATTACTCCTACATTCCCCACACACTCAAGAGAGAAGTCAACGCCACCATTAGTCAGCTTCCTCAGCACCTCCTGAATGGGTTGACTGTGCTCTTTAGGGTTCACAAACTCAGTTGCTCCAAAAGTCTTGGCGATCTCAGACTTGTCTGGATTGATGTCTACAGCGATGATCCTGGAAGCTCCAGCAGCCTTGCATCCCATGACAGCTGCCAGTCCAACAGCTCCCAAACCAAACACCGCACATGTAGAGCCAGATTCTACCTGAGGAAGACAATGACAAAAAAAAAAATATAACACGTGCTACAAGCTGGTGGGATGTTATTTTTATCTCGTGGAAGTGGAAATCACACACACTTTGCCTGTGTTCACTGCTGCTCCATATCCTGTAGACACTCCACAGCCCAGCAGACAGACTTTGTCCAGTGGAGCATCCGGGTGAATCTTGGTGACATTGTCCTCTGGCACAACAGTGTATTCAGAGAAGGTGCTGACACCAATAAATTGGTAAATCTGCTGATTCTTGCAGGTGATCCTGCTGGTGCCATCTGCAAGAAGACATTTCTGATTCATCTCCCTAGGAAATGGAATTAAATGGAATTAAATTGTTTGATCACCTAACTCATGAATATAGTCTATGAGTTCAGAAGAACAAAAAAAAAAATCACACAACCATCGCTCAGTAACATTAACTTACCAGTTTTTTGTACATAGGTTTGTCTTTGGACTCAGACAGCGTTCACACTGTCCACACTGTGGCACGACTAGAGGAATAACTTTATCTCCTGTAGATAAATGGTTGAATGGTGGTGAAATGTTTTGAGTTAGAGCAAAAATTTAATTAATAATAAAATATATATATATATATGTATGTATGTATGTATATATATATATATATATATATATATATATATATATATATATATATATATATATATATATATATATATATATATATATATACATACACTAAATGCCTTTTTTATTTTGTATTATTTTTATTTTATTTTTATTTTTGCATTAGTTTGTCATATTGTGCATGTTTTTATACTTATGCAAAAGTGGGTAAATTGAGATACAAAATTTAGATTTCAGGACATTATATATATATATATATATATATATATATATATATATATATATATATATATATATATATATATATTAGGGGTGTAACGATACGCGTATTCGTATTGAACCGTTCGGTACGAGGCTTTCGGTTCGGTACGCGGTACGCATTATGTACCGAACGGTTCGTTGGACTAATTAATTAAATTTGGAAAATAAAAAAGGTGTGTGAAATATAATGTTATGCGTTCAACAAGGTAGCCCAATAACCCAAACGACGTAACAGGCAATGCCCCTGACACCCCCGAAGAAAAAAAAACACCAACTTATATGTTTATGTTAGGCTACTCAGTCAGGCGCCGCTCGCTCACTCAGTACGCGCTGAAGGCTCGGTACGGAGCCCCGCACGTCACCTGTAGGAGAGAAAAAACATCAATCCGTGGCGACGGTTTTGCAATCCGTCCCCTCAGTTTATAAACCGTGCTCATGAATTAATAAACTGTTCACTCGGTTTAACAAATCGTACCCAGGATTAACAAACCGTGACCACGAATTCCCAGTCCGTGCGTTTAGATTGTGTAAACCGTACCCTCGGTTTTTGAATCCGTACCCACGAATTCATAATCCGTGCGCACGCTTTCGCAATCCGTTCCCTCGGATTTGAAAACTGACACGCATTTTACACTTAACAGTGAAACATGCATCTAACTCCGGCAGGTGGGGTGAGGTGGGTGGAGCTTAGTATAATAAAATCACAAAAATAAGTCTTCATGTTAAGAAAGAATTGTACACAAGCATTTCCAAAACTGTCCAAAGGTTATTTAAAAATAAAGCAATTCACAAATTATTTTATGACAAATATTTTTACTGTCTTGTACTCATTTATTTAGCCTACAAATTAAAATTATAAAAAATAACTTTATTTTTATTTGTATCATTATTATATATTATTAAACAGGTTATGCATAAGAATCTTTTATCCAAAATAACTTACAAAAGAGGAAAAAATTACTCCAGAGTCAGTCACAATGCCAGGTTTATTGCACAATAATAATCAAGTGCTATTATAGATTATCAGCAATTGAACAAGATTTTAATGCGCATCTTTCTTATTAAATCTTTGTATTCCACCTCGTACTACACTTGATAGAGAATCACTTAAGGCCTGGTTCACACGGGACGATTTTAAAATTGTCGGCAGATTTTCCAAACCTGAGAGACCCCACACACGGCGATAAAAAATCACGGGTCTAACAGTTTTGGTCGCTCCGTGTGTGGTGTGCAGCCACACGGCAATATCAACACATCACACACGAACCGATTTGACTCCCGAGCATTCCCAGGTCAGACGGGAAATCTCGCAAAATCCCTCGAGATCAAACGTGACTTTAGAGTAAACAATCATGGCGGACAAAGAGGATGCAGTGGCCATAGTTTGTGCTTTGTTTTTAACGGGGAAAAAAACATAAGAAAAATAAGAAAAGGCGATGGTCAAAGAGGTGGAGACGACGCGAGCATGGACTATACTTGCTATATCATGATATGGAGATAAGTTGTTGTTTTATCTCATAGAAATGTTGTTACGTACTACACAGATTAATAACCGTTGAAATAAACGTTCATATATTAGTTTCCATGTACTCTGGTGGACTGCAGTTGTGGATGTAGTTATGCCCATCGACTTTATTTGTATTTGTTATATTATATACGCCGGCTGTTTTGATTTTGTTTCCCGGTACTATCACTGCCTCGTCACCTCACTTTCTGATTGGCTACACGCCACAGTCCACAGGCTGCGTGATTGTTTGTCCTCGGGGGACACCACACACGAGAAGAAATCGGGCAAAATAAATCCAACATGTTGGATATCCCCGATTTGAGATCGGAGCGGTCCCGACATTCTTCCGAGCAGAGGAGATTAGTCTTAACACACCACACACGGCAGGAATATTTGATCAGATTATTTTACGATAATCGGAGCATCCTAAGATTGTCGGAAGGGCTGAATCGGGGCTAAAATCGGCCCAATTATCCTGCCGTGTGAACCAGCCTTAAGACACTTTGATGTAAACCTATTCCACATAATAATATTCAATAAAACTGTATGTTAACACGTAGGAGTTTGCTGCATGAATCCGTGAGTACGGTTTACAAATCCGAGGGAACGGATTGCGAAAGCGTGCGCACGGATTATGAATTCGTGGGTACGGATTCAAAAACCGAGGGTACGGTTTACAAAATCTAAGTGCACGGATTGGAAATTCGTGGGCACGGTTTGTTAATCCGTGGGCACGATTTGTTAAATCGAGTGAACAGTTTATGAATTCGTGAGTACGGTTTATAAACTGAGGGGACGGATTGCAAAACCGTCGCCACGGATTGCTTTTTTTTCTCCTACAGGTGACGTCCCGGGCTCCGTATACGGACATCACCGAAGCGAATGGTGCATTTACGTTATAGCCGCGGATATGAGACCTTACTCTGTAGTGGAAAACGCAGGTTTTAAGAACATGCTTAATGTAATTGAGCCCCATTACAATTTTCCTTCACGAGCCCATTTCAGACAGACCGTAATTCCTGCTTTGTTCCAAAAAACATAAGCCCAAATAGAGAACCAATTGAGTAAAAACACACTAAATATAAAGAGTTATAGAGTTCCATATAAAAAGAGTTACATCTTTGTATTTGTTCATAACCACTACAACAATATTACATTTAATTTTTAAAAAAAAATTTATAAGGAGCTATTTTTGTTTTATACAGTATGCTGCTAAGAAAACACCATAGAAGATGGGTAAAGAATAGCTCCATCATTGTTCAATGTAAAAAAAACACATACTTTGTTAGTTTTAATAAATAAAACATTTTTTAAAAAATCAAGGAAATTTATCTGCCAATTTTTTCTTTTTGCTGTATCTAAAACGTACCGAACCGTACCGAACCGAACCGTGACATCAGTGTATTGAACCGAACCGAACCGTGAATTTTGTGAACCGTTACACCCCTAATATATATATATATATATATATATATATATATATATATATATATATAACTGTAGTTTCCATGGTGGATTATGTTTTACCTTTGGACATCTTTGTGACACCTGGACCAACACTTTCCACCACTCCTGCCCCTTCATGTCCCAAAATCACAGGAAAGGGCTGGGGATTCATAGTTTTACCAACCTCATGGAGGAAAGTCCAGTCTGTGTGGCATACTCCAGATGCTACTATCTGCCAAAGGTCAACTGATAGTCATTAGTCTGATATAGAAATACTGCTTACTCATTCAAGCAACATCACATTGCAAGTCTACATATAAGTTTTAAATGTAAATGGATTACATGCAGACATGGCCAGTGAAGTGTAATGGACCTACTGTACCTTAATTCGTACTTCATGTGCTTTGGGAGGGGCAACCTCCACCTCCTCAATGGAGAATGGTTTTCCTGGTTCCCAGGCCACTGCTGCCTTGCACTTGATCACCTTAGAGAATGAAAAAAGAAAAAAAAGTAATGTGATTTGTTTCATATTCTTTGTAAAAACATTTGAGGATTTTAGCTACCTTTTTCTCCTATCTATGTCCTTACCTTGCCCTCAGTTTCCATGCTAACCACACACGTTTAATACAGTGAATCCTTTCCAATGTTGTCTAAACGTCCTCCTAAAAGATCATGAACAACAATAAATAGATAAAACTTTTGTTAAAAGTTTTTCATGGCTAATTATAAATAAACATGCATTCTTGCATTTTTTTTTTATATTTGTTTAGGGCATAATTTACTGTAAGTACCATCCCACTAACAGGTTAAAAATAAAAGGGGACAATAGCTTTCATGTAAAGTTTGTCACTTTAAAGTTATTCTGATGGATTATCATCATTAACAAACTGTTATGAAACATATCAGACATAAGTTAAAGCCTTGTTCCCACTAATATTTGTATCTGTGCACATAGGCATGACATTGCATATATGGCATCATATGTCTTACACACCCTTGTGTGGTGTAGCAATAAGGAAGTATGAAAGTGCACTATATCATGTTACATTCATTCAAGTTTACATTGCGAAGCATGCAACACATTTCATAGTAGAATGCTAATGTTTGTAAACCGTACCCATTTCTTAAATATTAAATCTACAGGTACAAATCATTGGCTAATATTTATACTGATACTATAATAATGATTTTTTTTAATTCATTTACATTTTGGGGATTGTGTCATCCCTCAAAGCTAAAATGCAGTTTTGTCTAGTTCCCAGTATTTAGAATGCATTCAGTAAAACCGATGACTGCATGCACAGATTTACAGTTTGCAAATGTTTGGATGCTATTAATAACTTACGCGCAGAGCTGGTTTTGCCAGGGCTCAGGAGAGGATCTGCTGATACTAGTGTACTTTGAACTGGTGCACAGCTGCTATATGATTATTCTAAATGTGTTATAGCTGACTGACCAATACAACCGCTGAACAAAGTCCTGCTTGCATGTGATTGGATGACCTTCAGATAACTATAAGTCAACCTTTCTCTTCCCAACGGCAGCAAAAGCAAAACAAGTTTGATCATGATCAGCATGTATTGAAGCCACATGGAAATTTGCAACACTTAACTGAAGTGTTATTTCAATTCAATGACTGTCAGCCTAAAAGAAATAATACAAGTAAGACCAGCAAAATTTTACACTGCTGGTCTTGAGGCACACAGAAGGGAGAGATACACTAGCTGTACATTAAGATAAAAGAAATGAAGTAATTAAGGATGTCCTGCATTGCAAGTTTGCTATTGGCTGCTAATAAAGAAGAGATACAAACAATCAAATTCAACAAACGTGGCTTTATTGTGTGGAACAGTTTCTGATCATAACACACATTGTCTTTGTATTCTCTTTGAGACAATAGACAAAAAAAAATCAAGCAATGCTTTATTCAGTGAATGTGACTTCTCCTTTCCTTCGGCACCTTTAATTCACAGTGCTTGTTTACTTTAGCCAATACATACAGGCAGTGAAAATGGACCTTTGGATTAGCAGACAGATAATCACTGTCTTTTATTTTGTAATCCTTTTTTTTATTGCAAAATAGTCTTCTATACTAGTCTGCAAAGTACATAATGACATTCAACTTCTGACACTGTGAGGCTTTAGAGAGCTAGAGGAACCCACCAAAATACTTGAGTTGTTTTGAAGGATATTGAGAATAATTGCCATTTCACATCTCAATTACTGTCCGGATACTAAGAAAGAGAGAAACAGATGAACAAATTACATAAGTTTTTGCCAATTATTCAAGCCTAGACTTAATATTGCAATACCATATGAACATGCCTGTAGCCGGCTATGAGGTCACTTGAGGTCCGGACCTCTGAACGTTCAGAGGTACAAAATTTGTTCTCTGAATGACATTCTGTTTAACACTCCACATATGATTGTCTGCATGTATAATTTCAGTTTATTTATTTTTCTTGTTTTTTATTTGTTTTAATAGCAATATCTGGCAACACTGCATAGTCTGCACTTAAACTGACAGTAATAAATAAAAATAAAAAAACACGGATATTGCTAACAGGTTTCCTCACTTGGTTAGGCAAATGCAAAAAATATAATGATATCAACTCTCAAAAACATTACCAATGTTACCAAAAACAAGTTATCGTATAAAAATATATATAGCAATGGTTATTGATGAAAACTATAATAGTATTATGTAGATATTTTTGCATGAATAATTAACAAATGATAAAATTATCTCCACCCTATAGTAAAGTATTAATACATTTTGATGCAATAATAGACCTCAATCATTTTCAAACCCTGGCTACTGCCACGTATATGAACTGTGAGAGTTATTCTAAAGATTGATTAATTTTTATATTATATATTAACTTTTGATAATGCTGAACATTACATAATATTACAAGATTATTTATTTAGCATTTAAGATAGCGTTTAAGCATTTACTTGTGTTTTTCATCATACAACAATTGCATAACTGTGTTCATTAATAGATGCAAAGAACTGACCTTTTCCCAGTGATCATGTGATCAAAGGCCTGGTTAACCTGATCTAGAGTCAGTCTGTGTGTCACAAATTCATCCAGCAAAAGCTTCCCGCTCATATAGTCTTGAACAAGTCTGGGCACCGCCTCAACACTCTTCCAACCTGTCAATCACCAGGATAATTACTGATCAATTATTAATTTTGTGCATTTGCCATCATAACAGTTCACACTACTTTATATACAGGGAAAGCATTTACCTCCAAAATAAGTGCCTTTCAGAGTTCTTCCTAGTAGGATATCCAGGGGTGCCAGGGAAAGTTCCTCCACCTCAATCCAACCCACAATCACACAGATTCCCCCTGCAGGAGTACACGCTTCCACAGCTGCTCTCTGGTCAGAGGAAATTGTATTAGTTCAATTAACCTCAGGGCACATACAGGCATGGCAACTTGAGTTCCTAACTGTATATAAACAACACTGAAGTAAGAACTCAACATCTTTGAAAAATACAGCTCTACTAATAAACTTACAGTTCATTCAATAATAATACACACTGGTTATAGGAACTTACCATTACTCCTACATTCCCCACACACTCAATAGAGAAGTCAACGCCACCATTAGTCAGCTTCCTCAGCACCTCCTGAATGGGTTGACTGTGCTCTTTAGGGTTCACAAACTCAGTTGCTCCAAAAGTCTTGGCGATCTCAGACTTGTCTGGATTGATGTCTACAGCGATGATCCTGGAAGCTCCAGCAGCCTTGCATCCCATGACAGCTGCCAGTCCAACAGCTCCCAAACCAAACACCGCACATGTAGAGCCAGATTCTACCTGAGGAAGACCATGACAAAAAAATATATATAACACGTGCTACAAGCTGGTGGGATGTTATTTTTATCTTGTGGAAGTGGAAATCACACACACTTTGCCTGTGTTCACTGCTGCTCCATATCCTGTAGACACTCCACAGCCCAGCAGACAGACTTTGTCCAGTGGAGCATCCGGGTGAATCTTGGTGACATTGTCCTCTGGCACAACAGTGTATTCAGAGAAGGTGCTGACACCAATAAACTGGTAAATCTGCTGATTCTTGCAGGTGATCCTGCTGGTGCCATCTGCAAGAACACCCTGTTGAGTTTTGTCCCTGGGAGGCAGAGAAAACTACAGTTAACATCTATTCAAAATCAGATGAAAAATGCTTAGTATCTACTATAAATAAATAGTGCAGTATTATTATAACCAGTTTTTGGTGCAGAGGTTTGTCTTTGGACTCAGGCAGCGTTCACACTGTCCACACTGTGGCAGGAACAGAGGAATGACTTTATCTCCTGCAGATATATCAAAATAAAGTGTTCTGAAATAATGCATGTGACATGCCTACACACTTCTACATTCATGTATCTAGGACGAAGTGATTAAGATGAATTAATTGTGAAATCAGAACTTACATTTAATAAGGATATTAGAAGTGTTTATTATAGATTTTTGGTCTACCTTTAGATACCTTTGTGACACCTGGACCAACACTCTCAACAATCCCAGCCCCTTCATGTCCCAGGATCAAAGGAAAAGGCTGTGGCTTCATTTTAGCAGCATCATACAGGTAAGCCCAATCTGAGTGGCATAGTCCAGATGCTACTATCTTAAAAAGAGTTGATGAAAAGACACTTCTTAGTGAAATAAAATAATACTTGGTTCTTTGAAAGTACAAAAAAAAAAAAAAAAAAAAAAATCTAAATAAAATTAACATATAATTTTTTAAATAATGGTACATTCAAATGCATACGGTTCATAGCAAGAAATGTGGTTATTCTCAGGCCTATCTTTAAGTGGTGTTTTAAGTTTGGGTTTACATTTTTACTACATCTTGCCTAACACGATAAATATAGTGTTATGAATCTACTGTACCTCAATTCGTACTTCATGAGCTTTGGGAGGGGCAACCTCCACCTCCTCAATGGAGAGTGCTTTTCCTGGTTCCCAGGCCACTGCTGCCTTGCACTTGATCACCTGAGAAATAACATTATTATACACTACCATTCAAAACTGACAGATAAGACTTTTATAATGTTACAAAAGATTTATATTCCAAATAAATGCGGTTATTTCTATTGATCAAAGAATCCTAAAATGCATTTTTTTGTGCACAACAGTGCGCTTTTGAACATTGAAAATCAGCACCAAATCAACACATTAGAAGGATTTCTTATGGATCATGCTGTTGCTTACATTTGTAATATTATTTCAAAATGCTACCGCTTTTACTGTGTTTTTGTCAAATAAATGAAATAAATTGAGCGTTGGTGAGCATTGGGGACTGATTTAATTTGTTACAACAATGCATTAATTTCCCGTTAGATCCTTACCTTACCCTCAGTTTCCATGGCAACGACACACTTTTAATACAGTGACTGTGGTCTTTCGTCCGCTACTGACAACGTTGCAGAGATTAAACATTTATGCCATTTTAAATGCTGAAACAAAAGCAGAACTAGTATGATGATTATACAAAAAAAAGGTTATTAATGTCACGAAATGTTTCACTGCCTACTAATTCCAGTACTCTCGTAAGCCTAGTGTACTATTAATCACTTACTTCACATTTCAATATTTTACCTTTAAAAAAGGACGTTTAATGCAGGTAATGCATAGTATTATTACTCTTAACTCACTCAGTGATTAAGGTTTATCGTGGTTATGCTACAGAGCAGTGTTGTTGGTACTTCTTTTCTGTTTTGCATATTCAGAAACAGAATTTGGGATGCTGGCCAAACGTCCTGTGATTGGCTAACGCCCTCCTTCTGCTCAAAGACTTGCGGAATCAAAACAAGCTGGAACGCAATCGCCATCTAGTGGAGCTGTTTGGAAACTGCGGTCAATTTCAAACAAAAAACTCACCTCAAAATATTATTATTTATACCTTTTTTATACCCTCAGTTTAAAAAAAAAACAAGTCACCATTCACTTTTATGTATGGAAAAAACTCTAATGACAGTAAATGGTGACTGAGGATCCTTTAAAGAAAAAGAAGTACCTCCTCACAACACCCTGATTGGTTAGTAGGGCAGGATAGTGGGGACAATTAATGACACCTGTTTTACAACATACCATTACACTGCATTCATGCATTGCTACAATAACAAATGCAGTGCTTACTCCCTGAGTAAGGGGCAAAGCAGGACACTGATGGCTTTACTAGCTGTAATTGTGCTTTTTGTTGTAAGATGCTGTAGCACATTGTCAGTTGAAGGTATATTAAATGTTAAGTGTTAACAACAAAGTGAAATATTTTGATCGATCTGTTGTTGACGGACATTATGCTGCTGTGTCACCTCTGGGTGTTTGGGCTTGGCAATTTCTGTGCTTAGAAAATAAAAAGTTGCTCTATTGCAGACAGTTATAATGCTTTTTTGAAACATACATGCAATAAGTGTGTGGTCAAACTTCCGTTTTGTTTTATACCTAGAGCCCTTGTCCTCTAATGAAGCCAGTAGTACAGACACCACTTATGGCTTTGTGGCCTGTGTGATTTCAGTGCTGTTTTATGGAAGTTATTTTGTTCCTGTCAAAACGGTTGATACTGGTGATGGTGAGTTTAACTTTTATGCTTCAAGCCAACATTTGAATGGCCTTGTGCTAAAATCTGTTGTCTTTACAGGAATGTTTTTTCAGTGGATTTGCTGTTCAGCTATCTGGTTTGTTGGACTGGTTACGGACACATTGTTCCGCCCCTCCAGAGCCCATCCTGCTGCTATGCTTGGAGGAGCACTTTGGGCAACTGGTAAATCATATGTGTGAGTGAATGAACCTGTGTTTAAAATATACCATTGTTGCATTGTAACAGATTTACCTCTCAGGAAATATAACAGCAGTCCCAGTTGTGAAGTTTATTGGCCTTGGACTTGGAATTTTGCTTTGGGGATCCAGTGCAATGCTAATTGGATGGACAAGCTCAAGGTAAGCCGGACTGATGTTTGACAGAAGGGGCTTAAACTAGGGGATGAGTTGAAATGAGTTGAATCTAGCCCAGGCTAGATGAGTTGGTGAACCAGTCCAGTCCAATACTGATAACATTTGCTTGATGAAACTTAAATCATTGCTAAATATGTAATGTTAAGCAGTTTATGTAAGATGACAGATCACTGATGGATTTTTTTATATAAATATTATTAGTGCTGCTTTTTAACTCAAGCTCAACTCAAGCCTTTTTTAAAATTAGAGTCATACTTTTTCTCAGAAGTATTATGTTGTACTTCTTTAGTGCATGTTTTTATAAATATATTATTTTAATTGAGGTTCCATTTGTTAAGATTAGTTTAACTACATTTGTTAACACAGACTAACAATGAAAACAGTGGTTCTAAAGTATTTATTAATCTTAATGTAAATTCCGGCATTTAATAATGCATGATTAAAAATGTAAAGTTTTACATGTTAATGTTTATTAATATTGGACCTGAGCTAACATAAACTAACAACAAACAGCTGTATTTTTATTAACTTTAACAGATTTATAATGTAACCAACAGTGAGAAGTTAATATAATGGGACCTTGTGAAGTGTTACCCATGTTTTTAATTAAAGGCAGAGGTGAATTTACCTCTTAATTCATTCCTTTCAAGGTTTGGCTGGTTTGGTCTGAATCCAGAGGAAGTATCCAAACCAATACACAATTATTGTGGAGCTGGCCTTTGTCTGCTAAGGTAATGAGAGAGAAGGCAATGTGATATCCTTAAGCATTAGTTGTGTGTATAGTATGTGAAGGCAGACCATTAAAGGGATATTTCTTTGGTAAATGAAGGCTGAAATTTAAAGTTACTTTGTGTCCTCAAAAGGATGGCTAAAACCCATGGCCATGGAATGGAAATGTTGCAGGCACACTGATTTAATATGTGGTTAGACAATATTTCCATCCCGAAAATTTTTCTATTTCATTTAGGAGTTACACCTCACAAAGATCCTTTTGAGATCAAAGAGCTGCTGTCTGTACTCGTCTAAAAGTTTCTCTGAAATTGAAAATGTAATATACTATGTAAGGCAGGATAAATCTCCTCCTAAGACCTGAAGTCACTTTGTATTGGATCCATAATTCCATCTGATTTTATGGGATATGGAATAAAAACATCCTTACCTTTTTATTTATTGTGAGAGAGAACCTTATGGTATGGTTTTTGTGTAACACAATCATGTCTTTGTTTCAGTGCCATCATATTCTTCTTTGTGAAAACTGATGTTCAGAAACGCACATCTGCCGAAACCATGCCTTTGTTGATTGATGATAGGGTAGGTTTGTTAGGGCTTTGTCTCATTAAGGGACATTATGATAGTTTATGCAGAATATTGTTTTGAGTATTATGTCTCGGATACACAAATCTTTGCTGAGATTAAGTGCTACAGTACTTGCATTCATACGTCTGTCCTCAGAGGTTGAATCCAGACAGCACAAGCCCCAGTGATTCATGGGTGGACACAATTTCACCAAAGAGCAAGAGAGTATTGTAAGTATTTGTAGGCCCTCCAAGCTTTGTGTGGTTTTCCTCACATTTCTAGCCCATCAACACGGTACTGGAAAGTCTGAGCTTGATGGCTTCTGTGGTAAAATATTCTTGCACTTGTTTGATTTATTTTTTTTTTTTTTCAATCAATACATTTTTATATTACAGTTTTTAATTAACGTCTGTTGTATTTTCAGCTTTACATTCTAGTATTGTCAAATATCTGGATGATAAAGATCAAATATGGATTTTCATGATATCCTCTTGTTACAGTGGCTGCATCTTGGCCGTATTTTCAGGTGTCCTTTATGGTTCTTCTTTTATGCCTGTTTTCTATATTAAAGTCCATGCCACAACCAATTCTAGTATGTTCACTGGATCCAGTCAGAAGGGTATGTATATATTAGTTAAATTTAAAGTGACATGCATTTGTACTACAGCTTAATGAGATGATTAATGGGCTTTTTTTTTTTTTTGGCCATCCATTACAGAAACTGACTACTGCTTTGCCCATTACAGTGGAATTTTCCTCACAAGCACAGTGTATTTTCTTGCTTACTGTGCAGTCATGAAGAACAGGCCTCGGATTTATCCCAGAGCCATCTTACCTGGTAATTAATGTGCTTTCTATTGCATCATCTTTATTTTAATTTAGATGAAAGGACCATGTTGCCTTGTAACATCATGTATATGGGTGTATATATATATATATATATATATATATATATATATATATATATATATATATATATATATATATATATATATATATATATAATATGTGTGTGTATGTTGTTTTATATACACACACATATATACATATGTTTGTTTCATTTTTTTTTTTTTTTTCGCACCCATGTTAACGGATTCCAGCGTTCACACGGTTTGAGGTCCGTCAGTGCGTTCCAGGTGATCGATAGTTTACGTACCGATAAACGGACTGCAAATGCATTCTGTGTGAAAGCACAATGAGTGTAAGTCCTTGCTGCTTCTGCACCCAGGGCTGTAGCTGGGGTCAGCGGGGCCCCAGTGAAGCTTGTACCAATGGGCCATGTTCGTTCGTTTTTTATTTATTTGTGCTGTTTACACAATGTTTAAGTTTTTTTTTTTTTTTTTTCAAGTATGTAGGTGTCAAGGTACAGAATCTGAATAATTAAATGTAAAACAGCACTGGATAGTCTTCAATGTAAAAATTAAATGTACAAACAAACCAAAATGTATTCAGACACCTTCAACATTTCTCACATTATTACAGTTTATTTGCTATTGCTTCTAAAATGGTTCTAAGATATGACAAGAACTTAAAGTTTGTCAGAAATTTGTCTTGATAATGTCATAACTTGATATGTAATTGATTACAATCAACCAAAACTACAGACCGTGACAATGTTATTATGACAATATTTACAGTACCATGAATACTTTGTTGAACAATTTCCAAGCAATGCTTAATTTTGTTCAGACTGTGGTGTGAAAAGTTTGCATTAGCAATTCAGAAAAAAAACAAAACACATAAGCAATACGTGGTGCTGAACAATTAACAATTTCACTAGTAGTTCACTGTATGAAGATTCTTTGGGTATAATATGTCAGTTCACTTAATTTTGCTATACTCATTTACATAAATTTATTATAGTGTCCTGTACCTACTAGTCAAATATATAAAAAAATATATCTGGTGTCTCAATAATTTTTGGTTTGACTGTGCATTAATTCTTGTTAAAACTACAAAGTAATTCAGTCAAGAGCAGTGAGTGATTTTCTTTAATTTTCTTGGATTAACATTACAGCAGCTAGTAGCTAAATTAAGCGCGGTCACTTTAAGAGACGATGAATGCATCCAGTATAATAAACATCCCCTTTTTTCCTCAACCGTTTACTTTCACTTAAGACATACCTGACAGTTTTTTTCGAGCATACTTTCTAAGGCGGGTATTTTGACATTCTGTATGTATTTGTCGGCACAAGAGCAAAAAGAAGCAGATTCGGTGTTCAAGTGTTTTGAGATGCCTTTCTCTGCGTGAGCCCTGAACAACAGAACACCACGCTGCTGAATTGGGCTCTTTCACATCTTTTTGTTTGTTCAAACTGCGATTTGTATTTGTTCGTTCAGGTGCAGGAAGGACTTCGCAGAATACGCAAGGAGAACTTCGCAGAATAGAGCTCTGTCCGTGTCGCTGTCCGTGATACGCGGCTCTCTCTCTCTGCATGCACACCGTGTTAGCACGTCACGTTTGATGTGGTAATTTCACAGTAGGTTTAAAGAGTCATTCTCGCCCATAGATATGGTTTTCGCCCCCTACAGATTCAGCTAGGTATATATCCAAGCTAAAATATCAAGGTTTCATAGCTCGCCTAGTATAGACCCAGCTCTCAAACCAACTTTGAGAATAGATTAACGGCGATATATTTTTTTTTTTTATTGCCCGATAAGAGTCTCCCGTTAACGGCCCACCACATATATATATATATATATATATATATATATATATATATATATATATATATATACAAATTATTCCTCCAGAGATTCTATCACCTTTCTGCTGAATTGAGTTCCTCTGTTCAAGTAAGATCTTCCGTGCAGGTTTTTTGTGTGGCCTCATGTGGGGATTAGCCACATATTCCTGGCTTATGGCAAATTACTACCTTAGTGCAGTGATCACATTCCCTATAGTTAATGCTGTAAGTATCATGAAAAAAAAAAAAAAAAAATCTTCCACATCCTCATTCACCTTTAATGATAATGTGTTCTACTTTGCTTTCAGGGTTATGGCTTAGTCGCTGCTCTGTGGGGAAGTGTGGTGTTTAAAGAGGTCAAAGTAGGTAACATAAAGCTATTTGTATTCATTCAGTGTTTCAGATGGCATTTTTCAACTGAATTTAAAGGGATACTCCACCCTAAAATAAAATGTAATTAATCACTTACCCCCATGTCGTTCAAACCTGCAAAGCTTTGTTCGTCTTGGGAACACAATTTAAGATATTTTGGATGAAAATGAAAACCTTGAGGCTGTCCCATAGACTGCCTTAAAATGACTAAAAGCTTTATTTTTGTTTTCTTTGCTTACAAAAAAATCTTCCTGTTGCTTCATGTAACCCAGATTGCATGTCTGATGGCAGATGGAGTATTCTGATGACAAATTTCATACCTTTTTATGGATCTTGACACTGTTATTTACTTGGCAGCCTACAGGACAGTCTCAAGCCTCCAGGTTTTCATCCAAAATATCTTAAATTGTGTTCTGAAGACGAACAAAGCTTTTACAGGTTTGGGACGACATGGGCGTGATTGATTAATGACAATTTTCATTTTGGGGTGGAGTAACCCTGTAAGTTTTTATGTTGATTTAACTTCCGAGAACACAATGTATTGAAACAGCTATTCTTTTTACATTTAGTCATTTAGCAGACACTTTTATCTGAAGCAACTTACAAATGAGGACAATGGAAGCAATCAAAATCAACAAAACAGCAATCATATGCAAGTGCTATAATAAAAAGACAGAACAGAAAAAGAGTAAAGCAAGCTAGTGCATTTTTTTTCTTTTAATTTTATAATAAAAAACTAATAGACAGAATACAAAAATATTAGAAAATCTAGTGTTTGTTTTTTAAAGAAAAGCAATTAGTAAATGAATTGAGTGCAAGTCTAAAAGGGAAAAGTTTTATAATAGAGAGTGCTAGAGTTAGAGGGTCAAATAAAGATGGAAGATATGTGTTTTTAGTGTTTTAAGGACACAGCTGCTTGATTGAGACACTGTAGGCAGGTCATTCCACCAGGAGGGAACATTTAATTTAAAGTCTGTGAAAGTGATTTTTTTTTTTGCCTCTTTGGAATGGCACAATAAAGCAACTTTTTTTTATTCTTCTTCTTTCTTTATATATATATATATATATATATATATATATATATATATATATATATATATATATATATATATATATATATATTGATTCATTACTCGTAATAAAGAAATTAAGTAGAGTCAACTTCTTCTCTTCAGGCTGGTCTAACAAACTGATTTTATTTCCTTAGGGACTTGGGAACTTGCTGCTGTTTGCTTTGGCTACTTGTGTTGTTCTGGCTGGCTCCCTGCTAACAGCCTATTCAAAGATTTGAGTCTGTACGTTATGTTACCACAAGATGGCAATGATGGATCAAGTTTTAAGCCAAACTTGCATAATGTCAGTTGCTTGGAAGCCCTTGGTGTGAATTGCACGTTTCTGCTTTAGCATTTTAATTGCTATTAAAATTAACCCAAGGTGTTGTGTAAGTTCACATATTTGAATTAAACCGTTCCCCCTTTCTGGCTACAGGAAACTGAGTCTTAAGTTTTCATCGGAGTCCAAGAATTATTATTATTTTTATTTATTTTTTGCCCAATTAATTTTAATGACTTATCTCGCCAATATGACCTTCAGAAGACAGACTGAAAAAGCTTGGACAAGCTCTTATAAAAATGTGTGTATATAATCTAGAGTCCAATCTAAAATTCTACAGTTTAAAACAATTAATTCCTGATGTGAGCAATCAAAAACAACAAAAAGAGCAATGATATATACATACACACACACTCATATATATATATATATATATATATATATATATATATATATATATATATATATATATATAGGAAAATGTGTCTAGTGTACTTTATAATGAGAGCGTTCTAGACTCTTGCGCTTGCAGATGTGGCGTAAGGACAAGCAACATTGTTAGTATATGTGACTGTTATCTCAGCTGATCCGGCATCGGGGCAGTTGTCTCATTCATGCTGGAGCGGTTGCGCTGAGTGGACCATCTGGAGCTCCTGTCTACTATCAATATGTAAACGAAACGAACGCTATTCCAAAAGAAAATCGATTTAATCATGCGCAGACACTCGTACCAATGGATACGCATTCGACTCGTCCTGGAAATGTCTGCGTCGCTTTGATTTGTTTGCCAGTATCGTTTTTGAAAGTCTGCAACTTTTGGAAATATCCTGCCCTTCGGAAGTATCTGATTATACCTGTAGTGTGTTTTGTTTATTTGTTTTTCACCGTTCATGTTAGTCGCACGTCGTCTACTCGCCAGGACAAACGTCCTGATCTGTGGACTGGAAATAGCGTTTATTCCCAGAGTAAAAATGCGCAGGACCCCGCTGATGTGGAGGTGAATGAGTCTGTGAGCCCGACCAGGTCTAATGTGGTGTATATAACACTCAAATCTAAGCGGCACAAACCGGCCATCATCAGGGGCACAGTGCGACCCAAACTCCGGAGAAAGAAAGTTAAAGTGAGACCGCAGGGTGGCACACAGGGCAAGGCGAACGACGCGGGGCACGATACAAACACCCTTAACAAACGACTGGGATATTCTGAGCTTGATGCCAGTGACACTGGTTATTCAACCATAAGGATATACAGTGAAAAAGCTCCTCCGTGGTTCAGCAATGATGACATTACTGCCATGCGCTTTCTGGCCGATTGTAAAATTACGCAGATTGATGAAGTGGCACCTCCGGGCTTCTCTTCTTTCATTTTATTTAAAAGTGCGACAAATGGCACGGACGAAGTTGCTGAGTGTCGAAAATGTTGCGGTATTGTCAAGCGACCCTTGGACATGAGTGAGGTGTTCGCCTTTCATCTGGACAGGATCTTGGGACTGAACAGAACTTTGCCAGCTGTCAGCAGACGATTCCACTCTCTTGGAGGTAGTGTTCACTGTATAAAAACTTTTTTTTTTTTCCAAAGTTGTGAATAAACCAAAGATTACTAGAGAACGCATTACAAGAGAATAAAGGTTCGGTTTCATAGAACCAAAAAAACATTACTGGTGGGCATCTTGACACAAAACAAAGGCACCGATATGATTTAAGATCAGTCAGTGCAAGTTTCTTTCATTTAAAAAGCTCAGACTTGCGTTTTATTCTAGGACTAGGCTTAAGGGTTAGTGTACCAAAAGTATTTCTCTTAAGATCAGTCAATGCAATTTGAAACATCTTAAAATTACATTTTAGTCTGTGACTAGGCTTAAACATTATCTGTGAAACCGAGGGAAAATGTATAATATGTACATTAGATAAAAAAAAATATCAAACCAAGTGGTAATTTCTTTTTCTTTTTTCTTTTTTTTTTTTTTTATCATATTTTGATTTAAAGTCTTTGCAAAATATCTAAAAAAGTTAAGTCACTTCTGAGAAAAGTCTGAGGAAAGCTTTATTAATTTATCATATAATGCAATGAAATCTGTGTGGATTTTATAGACTTGGGTTTCTGTAATTAGGAGCCTTTTCAGTGTAACCAAAAGCTGTCATGAGCTACTGAAAAAGCAAGTATGACTGCTGATGACTAATGAATGTATATACAGTATATTAATCTTGTTTCAGATGGTCAGCCTTGTCCAGTGGTTTTGTGGGACCCTTCTTTAAGCCCAGTAGTAGATCAACCTTCTGAAAAGTTGAATTGGGGCTCATATCAAACCTCCCTCAAACACAAGTGCTGGCATCGGGGTGTCATCCCTAAACCAGAGTGGAGCTGCACCAGCATCCACCATCACGAATGGAGCAAGCTGGTAGTCTTTGATTTCCTCCTGCAGGTACTCCACTTTTATCAGTGTCTTTCTGTGTTGCAATTTTGGTGACAAGCAACATTTGTTCAGAAAACCAACTGAAACATTTTATTTTACCTTAAATCCATAAAGCAAAAAGACTGTTTCTTCTCAGATTTATGAACGCCTAGATAAAAACTGCTGTGGATTCAAGCCTCGCCCAGAGGACACCTGTGTTGAGCTTGGTCACCATGAAGAATGCAGAGACAAGGACAGCATAGAGCTGAGACACATAGTCCACCGTAAACATGACCCACACCACCTGGTTTTCTTCAACAACAAGGGCTACTTTGACCGAGACGAGGGGAATCTGAACTTCAGGCTACTAGAGGGAATCAAAGAGTGAGTAAGAGTTAGAGATTGAATATGACCACTTGATTTTTAATTTGTATATCATAATAACATTTGTAAGTGTCAAAAATCACAAAGGTTTTGCAGAGATACTGTGCAAATGATCTTTTTTTTTTTTTTTTTTTAAACGATCATTCACACATACCCTTATTCAATTTCAATTAAAATGCCTTGCAGAATATTTAATTTCAAACTTATATCCCCAAAGAAATTAATCCTTACAGTTTGTTCGATTAAATTACAAGCTGCCACAGGTCATCAGGTTTAAATAGACATTATTATGGTTTTAAATAAAATATAATTTGGGGCGTCTTCTGTTCTTGTCCTTACCGGACAATCTGAGGTGGTTTGTAATTGCTGTAACTAAGACTGCAACTGAATTCATTTCGGTGAGGCCACAAGTTTGGGCTTTCAGTAAGCCAACACCTCCACAACAGCACTGAAGACGTAAGCAAATACATACGCCAACAATCTGACACGTGCTGTCTGAGCTAAGGGATTCTGCTGGCAATGCTGCTAATGTGATATCTCTGGGAACGCAAGCTCACTTGTGCAGTAACATAAATCAAAAGAAATGATGGGCCATTGCTGTGTTTGAGTATCACTGCTTGCACGTTATCTGCATTACAGCGGGGTATTGCATAATAGGGTAGTTAGCAAAACAGTTTAGTTTGAGGAGATTCTGAAAATGGTATAATGATTTTTGATTTGTGTATTATTAAAATTTTTTGTTTGTTTTAATAATTTAGGAGTGCATTACCATATTCCTTTAATATATTTTCCCTTTCAGACTACCAGATCAGTCTGTGTCAGTGTTGAGGTCTCAGCGTCTCAGGGAAAAGCTCCTGCAATCGCTGTTTCTCGACCAGCAGTACTGGGACAGTCAGGGGGGCCGTCAAGGCATTGAAAAACTCATTGACGTGATTGAGAGAAGAGCCAAAGTCCTGCTCACGTACATTAATGCTCATGGGATTAAAGTAGTACCTATGAACTCTTGACAGATGGTGCTTCAGCTTTCAATGTGTAAGACAAACCACCAACCTTTTGGTTTCCAATGAGCGTTGATGTTTCCGACAGATTAGTATGCCAATGAAGACCTGCTGAATTTAAGCTCTTTTAGTCAAAATTCTATGCACTACAGAAATCAAGAGCACTTTGTGTTGTTTTAAGTGCTCCTCACATTTAAGAGGAGAAGAAATTATAGTTACAGGGCTAAGTTTTGGCACCACTGACATTCCACAAGTTAAAGGCACTGTAAGTGATATGATGTTTCGTGAACTTCTACCAGCCGTAGTTTCTGAGTTCAACTGCCTCTTCTGTCCAAAATCCCGCCCACTAATGACATATCAGCAAACCTGATGTAAGCAATCTGAATGCTCAAACTGAGACTTTTGGTTAGCTGCACATCGATGTCCCACAGCCAGTCTGTTTTGGTGTAAGGTTGTCACAGAGAACAGTGAAATTTCTCACTACACCTGTTTTAGTAATGACAAGAGTGAGTGCTATTCCATTAACAATGCCAAAGCACTTTTACTTTCAATTTTATTATCAATGCATGTTTCACTCAATATGTAGTTTCAGTCAGTTATTCATATCAATCTGCAATACAGTTTTATAAGAACATTTCTGCTATAATCTGCAATTGTTTTTCTGCTGTGATGATGGGGTTCATGATGAATGGTCCAGCATCATTGTTAAATCTATTAATGTTGCACTTATTGATCACTGTGAAGATGATATGAATCTTCTTTCATATAAATGTCAGTATTCATTGTGCTATCTGAAGGGTTTATTTTTGTACTGTTGTTTTGCGTTTGTAAAAAGTATACATACCTAAAATTAAAGGGTTACATAGCAGTTCATCGCAAAATCATTTCAATATTACATTCATTTTTAGCACCACTGTTTGTAAAATTTGAGAAAATCTTATGACCTTTGAAATGGTTTGATAAGTACTTTATACCATGGTCTGTCCGAACACTCGATTTTGATTGGCTGGCAGGAATGAATTAAAACTGCACAGGTAATTCCAAGTCAGTTTAATCACCATTGTAGATTAATTGACTTGGCTTTAGGTGGTACTTGGCCTCCACTTCATGCATTAAAATTATCTATCCATCTATCTATCTATCTATCTATCTATCTATCTATCTATCTATCTATCTATCTATCTATCTATCTATCTATCTATCTATCTATCTATCTATCTATCTATGTTGTTAGCAACAAGAAAAACAACATGCAAATCATGCTAGAAACATGCTAACAAAATGCTAAACCATGCTAAATGCATGTTTATGTGTAAAAAGATGCTAACAACATGCTAACAACATGCTAGCAACATGGTAATCATGCTATAAACATCCTAATAACATTAGCAACATGCTAATCATGTTAGCAATGTGATAGCAAAGTACTTAATCATGCTAACAACATGTTAATTATGTTAACAGGATGTTATCAATATCAATATTAAGTCATGTTAGGTACTTGTTAATCATGTTAGCAACATCCCAACAACATGCCAAATCATGCTAAATAACTAGTTATTTCATGAAACTCTAGATATAGCAGGCTGATGGGTCTAAATGATGCTATTCACAGCATTAAATGACTTGGCACAAGCTGATTGGTTGGTTAGCTGGTTAGCATCTACTAGAGCATTTTACAGCATATTTTCAGAGTTCCTCTGAAACACTCCACCTTCCCCAATGCTCCACCTGTATAGATCTACCACAGGTTATTTTGTGCAGTATCAAACACTGCACAAAATGCAGCAGCACTAATCTATAACAACAGTAATAATCAACAGCAGCAGTAATCCTCCTGCAGCTGTGTAGCAGATTCATTCTGCCAAGAACAAATACAGTACATCAACAATGTCTTATCTATTACCATCCATCTTCTGAGTTGTACAGCATGTTAACAGTTTTGAATCATGCTTGAATCATGCTGACAGACTTTGTCTTCAAACATTCACACTTGAAATATTAAAATTACTTCAAGATTTTAAAACATCTTAATTTTTTTTGGCCTGGCTTTTTCAAGCCAACTTAAAAGTTTGCCATCAAATTTTACTCATCACATTAAAAGTATTTGGTTCTGTTTTCGCTGTAACCCCTGAACAGCTATTATGTTCATTTTAATGCTGGGAATCTTTCAGTTTGAGTGCAGCTGAGTTCAGCTGTCTTCATTCTTTGCTGTTCCCTTTCTCATTTGCGTTGCAGTTCAGTTCAGCCAGTCAGTTCTCAGAGCCTACTGTGACCCCTTTTAAAAATGTACAGACACATACAGTATACTTACCCACAGACATAAGCTCAAGGGTTCTTTTATTTGTGTGAAAATAATTAATGTTTGGCAGCGCTAACCAGAATGCATTTCAGATGTTCTGCTCTGCACAGTAAACTTGCTGTGTCTTGCCACACACTTTGCCAGACAAAACCAGCTAGGTCATTTGGAATGTCAAATCACTTCTGCTCATCTAGATGATATGCAAACACTTGTGAAACAATCAAGTGGCAATGTTCGAAAACCCTACTGAAACCTTGCATCTTGCAGATGTTTTCTCATTATTATTATTATTATTTGTTACATTTATATAGCGCTTTTCTAGACACTCAAAGCGCTTTACATTGTCAGGGGGTATCTCCTCATCCACCACCAGTGAATGTTAGAATGTTCTATAGAAGTAGTAGTACAGATTTTTTTCCCACTGTATAGAAGTAGTAGTACAGATTTTTTTCCCACTGTAAATTCACAAGGAAGAGCTGTTTGCATCATATCAAATGCAACGTACCATAATTGCAATGTAAAGATTCATCTTTTGAGAGCTGATTTTACGTATGACCTCATTTTATTTCAATGTTTGAAGGGCAGTGAAATTCCTTTCAGTTGACACAACAATTTCAATCAAATCACTTCCTGTCTGTTTCTTCAGTCGAGTTTAAGAACAGTAACACAACAGTGCTCGCCACCCTGTGTATGTCATTGAGGGACCATTTCCACTTTTTCTTTCCCTCATTTCATATCCTAACAAGGAAGCTTTTATACCAGTTGCTCTGATCACTTATTTTGCTAGGATATTACCACCATTTTCCTCCATAGCTTGTGACCTTAACCAGACTTCTAAAAGACAGCTGAACATTAATTTAGAAGACTTTCCATGTTGTTTCTTTACTTCTTGGAACTATTATACCCAGAACAATTGCTTTTAATTGCATTTCTTGTCATTCGTATCAACTCACAACTGTTTTCATACCAATGTTTCACATTTTTGTATCCTAAAATCATCCTTTCATTTGCCTGCACCAGATGACCTGCTCCATTTCTCAAGCATGTGAAACTATGGAAAGGAATTTTACACAGCTGCTAGCTGTCTGACTTTTTTCGTTCCTCCTTTTCATTGTTGCTATGACAACATCGACCCCAGCAACATCCCACCTGGTTGGCAGACAGATGTACAGTAAAAGTTTGACGAGCAGAAAGCATCAGACAGAATGCAAGCAACGAAGAGAGCTCATACCTCTGCACAAAAACAAGCAGCTCTAGACATAACATGGGCACATTAGCCCCCCTCAGTTTCCCATCTGGAATATGAGTCTTGCTTAACATTAACATGGTTTATGTGTAGCCAAAAATTAAATGAATAAAACAGATGGGCAAAAAAAAAAAGATTAAATCAAATATCAGGGCATGTTATGGCCTGAAAATGCTTTTTTTGAGATGAGATAAAGGAGGTTTTCAATTGTGCCACTGTTGATGTTTGCTGAGATGCATGTTGGTCATGGGTTTTTAGTTTGGAAAGATGCTATCTGCGTGTTAAAACAGCACAACACGCCTGAGGCAGATAGCCAGGTTTCCTTCAGTTGTTCCATTC